>NC_056743.1:1311501577-1311714077 GCF_019279795.1 Protopterus annectens | reverse complement strand
CACACACACACACATGCACACACACGCACACACACACTGTTCTTTAAAACCAGTTATACATGCATTCCCACACATACTGTGCTTTAAATCTAGTTATACATGCATTCACAGACATGCTATACCTTAAAACCAGCTATACATGCATTTAGCCTATACAGTGTCTTATAGCCAGTTACACATACATTAACAAACATGCTGTAGCTTAAAACCAGTTATACATGCATTCAAGGGCATACTGTACCTTAAAACCAGTTATGCATACATTATTGCAAATACTGTAACTTAAAATCAGTTATACATGCATTTATACACAAACTGTGTCTTAAAACCAGTTATACATGTATTGCACACATACTGTGCCTTAAAACCAGTTATACATACATTCACATACATACTGTGCCTTAAAACCAGCTACACATGCATTCACACACAGTTGTGCCTTAAAGCCAGTTATACATGCATTCACATGCATACTGTGCCTTAAATGAATTAAAATGCATTCACACACACACACACACACACACACACACACACACACACACACACACACACACACACACACACACACACACACACACTGTGCTTTAAAACCAGTTATACATGCATTCCCACACATACTGTGCTTTAAAACTAGTTATACATGCATACACAGACATGCTATACCTTAAAACCAGCTATACATGCATTTAGCCTATACTGTGCCTTATAGCCAGTTACACATACATTAACACACATGCTGTAGCTTAAAACCAGTTATACATGCATTCAAGGGCATACTGTACCTTAAAACCAGTTATGCATACATTATTGCAAATACTGTGACTTAAAATCAGTTATACATGCATTTACACACAAACTGTGTCTTAAAACCAGTTATACATGTATTGCACACATACTGTGCCTTAAAACCAGTTATACATACATTTACACACATACTGTGCCTTAAAACCAGTTACACATGCTTTTGCACACATACTGTGCCTTAAAACAAGTTATACATGCATTCTCATCCATATTGTGCCTTAAAACGTTATTCACACACACACTTTGTGCTTTAAAACTAGTTATACATGCATCCACACACATACTGTGCCTGAAAACCAGTTATGCATGTATTAACACACATACTGTGCCTTAAAACCAGTTATATGTGAATTTACGCATATAATGTGCCTTATAACCAATACTGCATACATTCACACACATACTGTACATTAACACCAGGTATACATGCACTTACAGGCATACTGCACCTTAAAATCAGTTACACATGCATTTAGCACATACTGTGCCTTAAAACCAGTTATACATGCATTCACAAACATAGTGAGCCTTAAAATCAGTTATACATGGATTCACACTCATACTGTGCCTTAAAACCAGTTATACATGTGTTTGCACCTATACTGTGTCTTTCAACCAATTATAAATACATTCACACACATACTGTACCTTAAAACCAGTTATACATGTACTCATGTGCATACTGCACCTTTAAAACAGTTATGCATGTACTCATGGACATACTGCACATTAGAAAACATTTATACATGCATTTATGGACACACTGTGTCTTAAACCAGTTATAGATAAATTTGCTCAAAAACTGTGCCTTAAAATGAGTAATACATGCATTAATGAATATTCTGTACTTTAAAACTAGTTATGCATTCTTTTGCACACATACTGTGCCTTAAAACCAGTTATACATGTATTCACATACATACTGTGCCTTAAAACCAGCTATACATGCATTCACACACATTCTGTGAGTTAAAACCAGTTATACACGCATTCATATACGTACTGTGCCTTAAATCCCATTATATATGCATTTAAATACACACTGTGTCTTAAAACCAGTTACAATTTCATTCACAAACATACTGTGCCTTAAAACCAATTATACATGCATTCCACACATACTGTGCTATAAAACAAGTTATATATGCATTCACATGTGTACGGTGCCTTAAAACAAGTTATACATGCATTTACACACATACAGTGCCTTGAAATCAGTTATACATGCATTCTCAAACATACAGTGCCTAAAAAAACAGTTATACATGCATTCACACCCACACTGTGCAATAAAAGCAGTTATAAATGCATTCACATGCATACTGTGCCACAAAACCAGTTATACAAGCATTTCTGCACATACTGTGCCTTAAAAACAGTTATACATGCATTCACACATATACTGTGCCATCAAACCAGTTATACATGCATTCACACACATATTGTGGCTTAAAACTAGTTATACAAGCATTCATCGACATATTGTGCCTTAAAACTAGTTATACATGCACTCAAACACATGCTGTGCCTTAAAACAAGTTATACATGCATTCACACACATACTGTGCCTTAAAACCAATTATACATGCATTCACACACATACTGTGCCTTAAAACCAATTATACATGCATTCACACACATACTGTGACATAAAACCAGTTATACATTCATTCACACACATGCTGTGCCTTAAAATCAGTTATACATGCCTTCACACATGTAGTGTGCCTAAAACTAGTTATACATGCATTCATGCACATACTGTGCCTTAAAATCAGTTATACATGCTTTCACAAATATACTATGCCTTAAAACCAGTTGTACATGCATTCATACACATACTGTGCTATAAAAGCTCTATACATACATTCACATGCATAGTGTGCCATAAAACCCGTTATACATACTTTCCCGCATATACTGTACTTTAAAGCCAGTTATATATATACATTCACAGACATACTGTGCCTCAAAACCAGTTATACATGCATTTATGCACATACTGTGCCTTAAAACCAGTTATAAATGCATTCACACACACACCGTGACTTAAAACCAGTTATACCATGCATTCACATACATACTGTGCCTTAAAACCAATTATACATTCATTCACATACATAGAGTGCCTAAAAGACAGTTATACATGCATTCACACACATACTGTGCCTTAAAACCAGTTATACATTCATTCACACACATACTTTGCCTTAAAGTCAGATATGTATGCATTCACATGCATACTGTGCCATAAAAGCAGTTGTACATTCATTCACAGACATACTGTGCCTTAAAACCAGTCGTACATTCCCTCACACATGTACTATGCCTTAAAACCAGTTATACATGCCTTCACACACGTACTGTGCCTTAACACCAGTTATACATGCATTCACGCACATACTGTGCCTTAAAATCATTTATACATGCATTCACAAACATAGTGAACCTTAAAATCATTTATACATGCATTCACACCCATGCAGTACATTAAAACCAGTTATACATGCATTCCCACTTATACTGTACTTTAAAACCAGTTATATATACATTCACAGACATACTGTGGCTCAGAACCAGTTATACGTGAATTTATGCACATACTGTACATTAAAACCTGTTATAAATGCATTCACATCCACACCATGACTTAAAACCAGTTTTACAATGCATTCACATACATCCTGTGCCTTAAAACCAATTCTACATTCATTGACGCACATAGTGTGCCTAAAAGACAGTTATACATGCATTCACACACATACTGTGCCTTAAAACCAGTTATACATTCACTCACACACATACTGTGCCTTAAAATTATATATATATGCATTCACATGCATAAAGTGCCATAAAACCAGTTGAACATTCATTCACAGACATACTCTACCTCAAAACCAGTCATACATTCCCTCACACATGTACTATGCCTTAAAACCAGTTATACATGCCTTCAAACATGTACTGTGCCTTAACACCAGTTATACATGCATTTACGCACATACTGTGCCTTAAAACATGTCATGGATTCATTCTCATCCTTATTGTGCCTTGAAAAACAATTGTACATGCATTCACACACATTCTATGCCTTAAAACCAGTTCTACATTCTATCACACACATGTGGTGCCTTAAAACCAGTTATAAATGCATTCATATGCATACTGTGCCTAAAAACAAGTTATACATGCATTCACATGCATACTATGCCTTAAAATCAGTTATACATTCATTCACAGACATACTGTGCCTTAAGACCAGTTATACATGCCTTCACACATGTGCTGTGCCATAACAACAGTTATACATAACTTCACACATGTACTTTGCCTTAAAACCAGTTGTACATTCATTCACAGACATACTGTGCCTTAAAACTAGTTATACGTACCTTCACATGTGTAATCTGCCGTAAAACCAGATATACATGCATTCACACACATATTGTGCCTTAAAATCAGTTATACATGCATTCACAAAAATAGTGAGCCTTAAAATCAGTTATACATGCATTCACACCCATAATGTGTCTTAAAACCAGTTATATATGCACTCACACCCATACTGTGCCTTAACACCAGTTACACATGCATTTACACATATACTGTGCCTTTTAACCAATTATACATACATTTACACACATACTGTACCTTAAAACTAGTTATACATGCACTCACAGGTATACTGCACCTTAAAACCAGTTATACATGCATTTATGCACATACTGTGCCTTAAAACCAGTTATACATGCATTTGCTCACAAACTATGCCTTAAGACGAGTTATACATTTATTCATGCACATACTGTGCTTTAAAACCAGTTATACATGCCGTCACACCCATATGTCTGCTAAAAAAATACCTTACAACCAGTCATGCATGCACTCACACACATACTGTGCTTTAAAACCAGTTATACATGCATTCACACACATACTGTGTCTTAAACCCAGTTATACATGCATTCACACAGCACACACATATTGTGCATTAAATCCCAGTATATATGCATTTACATGCACACTTAAAACGAGTAACAATTTCATTCACAGACATACTGTGCCTTAAAATCAGTTATACATGCCTTCACATGTGCACTATGCCTTAAAACCAGTTATACATGCATTCACACACATACTGTGCTGCAAAATCAGTTATGCATACACTCATGCACATACTGTGCCTTCCAACTACTTATACATGCATTCACAGACATACTGTGCCTTAACCCCAGTTATAAATGCATTCACACATACTGTGCCTTAAAACCAATTATACATGTATTCACACACATACTGTGTCATAAAACCAGTTATATATGCATTCACATGCCTACTGTGGCTTAAAACCAGTTATACATGCATTCACACATACTGTGCCTTAAAACCAATTATACATGCATTCACACACATACTGTGCCATAAAACCATTTATATAGGCATTCACATGCCTACTGTGCCTTAAAACCAGTTATACAGTCATTCACAGACATATTGTGTCTTAAAATCAGTTATACATGCCTTCACATGTGTACTCTGCTTTAAAACCAGTTTTCATTCATTTATGTACATACAGTGCCTTGAAATCAGTTATACATGCATTTACAAATATACTGTGCCTTAAAATCAATTATACATGCATTCACACACATATCCTGGAATAAAAGCAGTTATACATGCATTCACAAACATACTGAGCATTAAAACCAGTTATACATGCATTCACACACATACTGTGCCATAAAACCAGTTATGCATGCATTCATACACATATTGTGCCTTAAAACTAGTTATACATGCATTCACAGACATACTGTGCCTTAAAACTAGTTATGCATGCACGCAAACCTATATTGTGCTTTAAAACCAGTTATACATGCATCTATGACTATTCTGTGCCTTATAGCCAGTTATACATTCATTCATACACATGCTGTGCCTTAAAACCAGTTATACATGCCTTCACACATGTACTGTGCCATACATCCAGTTATACATGCATTAAAGCACATACTATGCCTTAAAATCTGTTATACATGCTTTCATAAACATACTATGCCTTAAAACCAATTATACATTCATTCATACACATACTGTGCCATAAAAATAGTTATACATGTGTTGACAGACATGCTGTGCCATAAAACCAGTTATAAATGCATTCACACAGATACTGTGCCTTAAAAGCAGTTTTACATGCACCCACACACATACTGTGCCTTAACACCAGTTATGCATGTATTTACACATATTCTGAGCCTTAAAACCAGTTATACCTTCATTCACACATGCAGTATTTTAAAACCAGTTATACATGCATTCACATGCATACTGTGCCTTAAAACCAGATATACATGCATTCACACACATACTGCACCGTAAAACCAGTTAAATATGCATTAAAAAACATACTGTGCCCAAAAAACAGTTATCCATGCATTGACACACATACTGTGCCTTAAAACCAGTTATACATGCATTTACGCACATACTGTGCCTTAAACCAGTTATAAATGCATTCACATGCATATTGTGCCATGAAAATCAGTTATACATGCATTCACATCCATGCTGTGCCTTAAAACCAGTTATACATTCACTCACACACATGATGTGCTTTTAAACCAGTTATACATGCATTTACATGCATATTGTGGCTTAAAAAATTATAAATGCATTCACACAGACACACTGTGCTTTAAAACCAGTTATACATGCATTAACACCCATACTGTGCCTTAAAACCAATTATACATGCATTATCATGCATATTGTGCCTTAAACCAATTATAAATGCTTTCATACACATACACTGTGCTTTAAAACAGTTATACATTCATTTGTACACATACTGTGCCTGAAAACTAGTAAATGATGCATTCAGAGATGTACTGTGCCTTAAAACTTGTTATACATGCATTCAAATGCATATTTCTACTTAAAACCAGTTATTCATGTATTCACATGCATATTGTGCCTTACACCAATTATAAATGGATTCACACATAGTCTGCTTTAAAATCAGTTATACATGCATTTACACATATACTGTGCCTTATAACCAGCTATATATACATTCACACACATACTGTACCTTAAAACTAGTTATACATGCACTCACATGCATACTGCACCTTAAAACCAGTTATATATGCATTTATGCATATATTGTGCCTTAAAACCAGTCATACATGCATTTGTTCAGAAACTGTGCCTGAAAAAACAGTTATACATGCATATATGCACATACTGCACCTTAAAGCCAGTTCCATATGCATTTATGCACATACTGTGCTTTAAAACCTGTTATACATTCTTTTACACACATACTGAGTCTTAAAACCAGTTATACATGCATATACGCACATACTGTGCCTTAAAACCAGTTATACATGCATTCACACAGATAATGTGCCTGCATTCACAAACATACTGTGCCTATGTAAATGCAGTTATACGTGCACTTAGGCACATAATGTGCCTTAAACCAGTTATAAATGCATTTACATACATATTGTGCCTTAAAAATAGTTATACATGCATTCACAGACATACTATACCTTAAAAACAGTTAAACATGCATTTAGCCTATACTGTGCCTTATAACCAGTTACACATACATTAACACACATACTGTAGCGTACAACCAGTTATACATGCATTCACACACATTCTGTGCCACAAAACCAGTTATACATTCATTCATACACATGCTGTGTCTTAAAACCAGTTATGCATGCATTCACATGCATACTGTGCCTTATACCAATTATAAATGCATTCACAAATGCACTCTGTGCTTTAAAACCAGTTATACATGCATTCACACACATACTGTGCCTGACAACTAGTTAAAGATGCATTCACCCACAGATTGTAACTTAACACCGGTCATACATGCATTCACACCCATACAATGTCTTAAAACTTGTTATACATGCATTTATGCACATACTGTGCCTTAAAATGGGAATTTTAAGGAAATGTTACAATTGCCTTATGTACACAGACAACCCTCTCCTCCTTCCAACAAACTCTAATACATGTGAGAGATGCAGTTACACAGCCAAACTGGAGGCAGAGCTCTCTCAACCCAAGACTGGCACAGTCAGTCAGGAGGAAAAGGTAACCACCCACACCACAAATCCAGTCTTACACAGACCTATTTGCATCTGCATACCCAACACATAAACACACAAAAACATACTCGGAGGCTCTAAATAAAAATCTGCCTAAACAGCAAAGACCTCCTAAGCAGATATGCAAGAAACAGCCACCCCTCAACAATACCCATGAATCACATATCTCACAAAATCAGTGTGCCTCACAGTCACAGCCCTTAAGGCCAAACAACACACCAAATACACTTGTTATAGGGGACTCTATTGTCCGGCACACTGATGTCCCACTCATAAGACTGAACAAGGAGAAGGTCACTGTAAGCTGCCTGTCGGGTGCCAGGATCTGCCACATAATGCAAGCAATCAAGTCACTCCAAATCAAGTACAAGTATGACTCCGTCATTGTCCATGCTGGTGTGAATGACCTGAGATGTACCTCCCTGGACTACATGAAAAGAGACATAGAGGAGCTCTCTGACCATGTAGCCCAGGCTGGCATGACCCTGACCTTGAGTAGCATCTTGCCCTCACCAAGAATGATGCCACAGTATAAAGACAAAATGATCAGTTTCAACAATTGGCTAAAGTATTGGTGTCATTCAAAGAGGATCCAGTGTCTGTCAGCCTGGGATGACATGCTTGACAAGCCACGTTGCTTCGCTAGGGACGGCTTGCACCTGTCACCCTTAGACTTTCGTATACTGGCCAAGGCTCTTGCCACCCCCATAGTGCCTTTTTAGGCAAGGCTCAAAGGACAAACCCACCTCCATAGACAACCCAAGGATAAAAAAACTAAAGGTAATGCTACTCAATGCCAGAAGTCTAAACTTCAAGATGCATGCACTCAAGGCTCTCCTCAGTATGGAGAAAATCAATGTCTGTGCAGTAACAGAAACCTGGTTCAAGGCTCCTGAGAGCACCCTAGCACTACCAGGTTATAACTCATACCATGCTTTTCGACCCCAAAACTCGGACCGAAGCATAAAAGGAGGGGGAGTATCTATATTCATCAAAGATACCTACACCTCCAGGTTAGTGGCACTGCACAAAGCATCAGAAACCATCCATGTGCAACTAACAGTGGACAGAACTGCCTTTCAGTTTGTAGCCTGCTACAGAACACCCTCCCTATCACAGGAACCCCACTTGGCATTCCTGAGAACACTAGAGAATATGAAGGCCTCTCCAAACACTATGTTATTGGGTGACTTCAACTACCCAAACATTGACTGGGAAAACTACTCATGCCCAAACACCCTCGCCCAATGGTTCCTTGAATTTATAAACTCTAACGCAATGGAACAACTGGTCACCACTCCCACAAGAGGGAACAACATATTGGACCTGGTCATCACCAACATGGGGACTCTATGTTCCACACCAGAGGTAACCCCCTCATTGGTAAGATCAGACCATAAACAAATTTCCCTGGACAGCCATATCCCGTCCCCAAACCCAGCCAAGGAAATCACTGTAAAGAATTTCTCAAAAGTCATCTTTGCACTTCTCAAGACTGAGGTGGAATCCTTCAAAGCCCCTGGGCCAGAGGATAATATAGCCCAATCTGCAGAATCCTTTACAAATGCATTCTATGAGCACCTGCAGGAATGCATGGATTGTGCTATCCCAAATAAAACCAAGACTCACTCCTCCAAAAACAGGAGACTGGTCTAGTGGACCCTGGCCATAAATAAGCTATACAACAGAAGGAGGAAGCTACTACATGACAGAGCAAAATCCCAAAAAGGGAAGGCGTCTCTAATCAGTATTAGCAAGAAACTTCAATCCCTCATAAAATCATCAAAGGCCAGTTTCGAAAGAAAAATTGCCCTAGGCACTAAAGATAATCACAAGGCCTTCTTTAGTTATGTCAGGAACATGGGTGGAAACTCCCAGATATGCTCTGAATTGTTGCATAATGGTACAAAATATACCAAACCTACAGACATAGCCAACATCCTGGCAGACAGATTCAGCGCAAACTTCTCCCCCCCTTTCCCCCCAAAGGAGCAAATGCCTATCTCAACTGAATGTAACCTCCCTGACATCACAGATGCACAGGTGAAAGCTGCCCTCTCCAAAGCAAAAAACACAGCATCTATGGGACCGGACGGTGTCCCAGGCTGTGTCTTACATGAGCTCCAAGAAGAACTGAACCCTCACATTAAGTCACTGTTCAATCTTAGCCTTACTACAGGATATGTACCCAAAGAATGGCGTACAGCTACAGTGGTCCCACTCCACAAAGGTGGTGTAACAATGGACCCCGGAAACTATCGCCCCATAAGCCTGACTAGTCTGGTTTGTAAAGCTATGGAGCTTATTATCATGGAACTCATAAACAAAGACATTGGGAGCCTCCAGACACTGGACCCTACCCAATTCGGCTTTGTTAAGGGCAGATCTTGCCGCTTAAACCTAGTTGATTTATTTGAAACAGTTACCAAAGCCATAGATGAGGGCAAGGTAGTCCATACAGCCTACCTGGACCTCACAAAAGCCTTTGACACAATACCCCACTTGGGCATCATAAAAAAGCTTACCAGCTTAAATATCAACCCCTATATCACAAGATGGGTTGCAAAGTGGCTCAGGGATAGAACCCACATGGTCAGAATCGCAGGTGTCATGTCCGAATCCAAACCAGTTACAAGTGGCATCCCACAGAGCTCAGTTCTGGGACCTCTCTTGTTCGGTATATACTTCTCTGAGGTTCAGACTAACACGGGGGGATTATGGCTGACAAAGTTCACAGATTACTGCAAACTGGGGGCCATAATTGAATCTCCAGCTGACACAAGCATCCTCCAAAAGGGTCTCACAGAGACGGATGCTTGGTGCCAGAGCCACTGCCTCAAGCTAAATGATAAAAAGTGCATAGTCATCCCCTTTGGGAAAAACAAGGTGCCCACAAATTGCCACATAGGTGGTAATCCATTAAGTACGGAAGAAGTAATTAGAGATTTGGGGACCAACGTAGATAGTAATCTCTCCTTTGATAACCACATTGCAAAAGTGTTTAGAAAGACCTTCTATATAGCCCACCTTATCATGAAAGGGTTCGCATCTAGATCAAGAGAGGTCATTGTGCCCCTCTACTTGTCACTCATCAGGCCCATAATTGAATACAATGCCCCTTTTGGGATGTACCTTACCCGACACCTGCAGCAACTGGAGAGACCCCAAAACTACCTCACCAAGAGGATCATGGGCTACAAACAGATGTCCTATGCAGCTTGACTAAAGGAACTCCAGCTCTACTCAGGTGCTTACCGCCTACTCAGAGGCGATCTATGCCTGATGTACAAAGCCATGTCAAACCCAGAATTAATGGACATGCTCCACCTCAAAAAATCCAAGTCCCTTAGCGCTACATGCTCCAGGGACCTAATCCTCAGCATAAAAACAAATAGGACATGCTGGAGAGACAGATTCATTTCCCAGAGGCTTCCCTCACTCTGGAATAGAATCCCAATTCATGTTAGACATAGCCCCTCACTGAACCTCTTCAAGTACACAGGCACAGTAGGCTAATCTAATAGGGAGGTGGAAGCCAAATACACTCTGACTAGGCTTATAAATGCCCTAGGTCAGATAGCCAATATCTACCTATGAACCTATGAACCTATAAAACCTGTTATAGATTCATTCACATCCATATTGTGTTTTTAAAACCAGTTTTACAAGCATTCACACACATTATATGCCTTAAAACCATTTATACATTCTTTCACACACATATGGTGCCTTAAAACTAGTTATACATGAATTCATATGCATACTGTGCCTAAAAACAAGTTATACATGCATTCACATGCATACTTGCCTTAAAACGTGTTGTACATTCATTCACAGACATACTTTGCCTTAAAACCAGTTATACATGCCTTCACACATGTACTGGGCCTTAAAACCAGTTATACATAACATCACATGTGTACTGTGTCTTAAAACAAGTTGTACATTCATTCACAGACATACTCTGCCTTAAAACCATTTATACATGCCTTCACATATGTACTCTGCCTTAAAACCAGTTATACATTCAGTCACAAACATAGCGATCCTTAAAATCAGTTCACGCCCCTACAGTGCCTTAAAATCAGTTATACATGCATTTACGCATATACTGTGCCTTTTAACCAATTATACATGCATTAACACACATACTGTGCTTTAAAACCAGTTACAATTTTAGTCACAAAAATACTGTGCCTTAAAATCAGTTATACATGCCTACAAATGTGTATTGTGCCTTAGAATAGGTTATACATGCCTTCACACACATACTGTGCCTTAAAACTAGTTATACATGCATTCACAGACATACTGTGCCCTAAACCCAGTTATACATGCATTCACACACATACTGTGCTGTAAAACCAATTGTACATGCCTTCACACAGATAATGTGCCATAAAACTAGTTATATATGAATTCACATGCATACTGTGCCTTAAAATCAGTTATGCAGTCACTCACAGACATACTGTGCCTTAAATCAGTTATACATGCCTTTACATGTGTACTCTGCCTTAAAAACAGTTATACATGCATTTACATACATACAGTGCCTTGAAATCAGTTATGCATGCATTCACAAATGTACTGTGCCTTAAAACTATTTATACATGTATTCACACACATACTGTGCAAAAAAGCAGTTATACATGCATTCAAATGCACATTGTGCCATAAAACCAGTTATACAGGCATTCCCGAACATACTATGCCTTAAAACCAGTTTTAAATGCATTCACACACATACTGTGCCATAAAACCAGTTATACATGGATTCACACACATATTGTGCCTTAAACCCAGTTATACATACATTCAAACCCATACTGTGCCCTAAAACCAGTTACACATGCATCTAAGCATATTCTGTGCCTTATAACCAATTATACGTTCATTCCCACACACATGCTGTGCCTTAAAACTAGTTATACATGCCTTCACACATGTACTGTGCCTTAAATCCAGTTATAAATGCATTAACGCACACACTGTGCCTTAAAATCAGTTATACATGCTTTTACAAACATACTATGCCTTAAAACCAGTTATACATGCATTCATACACATACTGCACCATAAAAGCAGTTATACATCCGTTCACATGCATACTCTGCCATAAGACCAGTTATACATGCATTCCCGCACATACTCTGCCTCAAAACCAGTCATACATGCATTCACAGATATACTGTGCCATTAAACCCGTTATACATGCATTCACACACATACTGTGCCTTAAAACCAGTTATACATGTATTTACTTATATTCTGAGCCTTAAAACCAGTTATACATTCATTCACTCATGTAGTGTCTTAAAACCAGTTATACATGCATTCACACACATACAGTGCCTTAAAACCAGTTACACATTCATTCATACACATGTTGTGCCTTAAAAGCAGTTATACATGCATTCATACACATGCTGTGCCCTAAAAAACATTTTACATGCATCAAAATTGATACTGTGCCTTAAACCAATTATAAATGCGTTCACACAGGCACATTGTACTTTAAAGCCAGTTATATATACATTCACATACATACTGTGCCTTAAAACCAGATATATATGCGTTTAGCCTATACTGTGCCTTATAATCATTTACACAGACATTAACCCACATACTGTAGCTTAAAACCAGTTATACATGCATTCACGGACATGCTGCACATTAAAAGCAGTTATACATACATGTATGCAAATACTGTGCCTTAAAACCAGGTACACATGCATTTACACACAAACTGTGTCTTAAAACGAGTTATGCATGTATTTGGACACATACTGTGCCTTAAAACCAGTTATACATACATTCACACACATACTATGCCTTAAACCAGTTATACATGCTTTTGCATACATACTGTGCCTTAAAACCAGTTATACATGCCTTCAAATGCATATTTCTACTTAAAACCACCTATACATGAATTCACATGCATATTGTGCCTTAAACCAATTATAAATGGATTCACAAGCACACTCTGTGCTTTAAAACCAGTTATACATGCATTCACACCCATACTGTGCCTTAAAACCAGTTATACATGCATTCACACACATTATGTGCCTTAAAACCAGTTATACTTTCACTCACACACATGCAGTGCCTTAAAACCAGTTATACATGCATTCAAATGCATATTGTGCATTAAATCAATTATAAATGCATTCACACAGACACACTGTGCTTTAAAACCAGATATACATGCATTTACACCCATACTGTGCCTTAAAACCAGTTATACATGCATTTAGCATATACTGTACCTTATAACCAGTTACACATACATTAACCCACATACTCTAGTTAAAACCAGTTATACATGCATTTACGGGCATACTGCACCTTAAAACCAGTTATAAATACATTTATGCACATACTGTGCCTTAAAACCAGGTATACATGCATTTAAGCACAATATGTGTCTTAAAACCAGTTATACATCTATTTGCATACATACTGGGCCTTAAAACTTGTTATATATACATTCACACACATACTGTGCCTTAAAACCAGTTATACATGCTTTTGCATACACACTGCGCCTTAAAACCAGTTATACATGCATTCAAATGCATATTTCTACTTAAAACCAGTTAAAAATGCATTCCTGTGCATATTGTGCCTTAAACCAATTTTATATTCACACACTCTGTGCTTTAAAACCAGTTATACATGCATTCACACCCTACTGTGCCTTAAAACCAGTTATACATGTATTTACAAATATACTGTGCCTTATAAGCAGTGATACATACATTCACACACATACTGTACCTTAAAACTAATACATGTATGGGCATACTGCACCTGAAAACCAGTTATACAGGCTTTTATGCACATACTATGCCTTAAAACCAGTCATACGTGCATTTGCTCTCAAACTGTGCCTTAAAACCAGTTATACATGCATATACGCACATACTGCACCTTAAAACCAGTTCTACATACATTCATGCAAATGCTGTGCTTTCAAACCTGTTATACATGCTTTAGTGCACATACTGAGCCTTAAATCCAGTTATAAATGCCTTTGCACACATAATGTGCCTTAAAACCAGTTATACATGCATTCACACACATACTGTGACTTAAACCGCTTATATATGGAGTCGCATGCATACTGTGCCATAAAACCGGTTATACATGCATTAACAAATACCGTGACTTAAAAGCAGTTATACACACAGTCAAACATATACTGTGCCTTAAAACCAGTCATACATGCATTCACACAAATGCATTGCCTTCAAACCAGATATACATTCATTCAGATGCATACCATGCCTTAAACTAGTAAAACATGCTTTCACATATATACTGTGCCATTAAACCAGATATACATGCATTCACACACACAGTGTGCTTCCAAACTAGTTATACATGCATTCACACATATACTGTGCCTTTAACCAGTTGTACATGCATTCACACAAATTCTGTGCCTTAAAACCAGTTATACTTTCATTCACACACATGTTGTGTCTTAAAACCAGTTTATATATGCATTCACATTCATGTGCATACTGTGCAGTTAAATGCAAACTGTGTCTTAAACATATTATACATGCATTCAAACACAAACTGTGCTTTAAAACAAGTTAAACATGCATTTACACACATACTGTGCCTTAAAAGTAATTATACATGCATTCACAGGGTTCCCTATCAGAAGCCTGAAACACTATAAGCCTGAAAATCAAAATCCTGAAACCAAAAGCCTGAAAATTCAAAATCCCGAAAACCCAAAATCCTGAAACTCAAAATCCTGAAAACACAAATAATGCTAATATGTCACTATAAAGACACTAATATCTACCAACTGACCCTGACCCTGACCCTAACCCTAACCCTAAGGTCCGTCACTATCGCACACTCACCTGACCCGCGCCCTAACCCAAACTCACTTAAACCACCCCTAACCCCAATATTTGTCAGTATTGCATACATGCCTAACCTGCGCCTTAACCCTAACTCACTTAAACCGCCCCTAACCCTAACATAAAACCAACCGCACACTTACCTGAACCCAACGCATGACCTAACACCACAGGGCTAACAATAGCAAAGCCACAATGATGTCAGTATGTCCATTTTGTGTTTTCAGGATTTTGAGTTTCAGGATTTTGGGTTTTCGGGATTTTGAATTTTCAGGCTTTTGGTTTCAGGATTTTGATTTTCAGGCTTATAGTGTTTCAGGCTTCTGATAGGGAACCATTCACAGACATAATGTGCCTTAAAACCAGTTATATATGCATTCACAGACATACTGTGCCATTAAACCAGTTAGACATGCATTCACACCCATACTGTGCCTTAACACCAGTTATACATGCATTTATGCATATTCTGAGCCTTAAAGCCAGGTATATATACATTCACACCCATATTGTGCCTTAAAACCAGTTAGACATGCATTTAACCTATACTGTGCCTTATAACCAGTTACACATACATTAACCCACATACTTTAGCTTAAACCAGTTATACATACATTCATAGATATAATGCACCTTAAAATTATACAAACATTTATGCACATAGTGTGCCGTAAAACCAGTTATACATACATTCACACACATACTGTGCCTTAAAACCAGTTAACATGCTTTTGCACACACACTGTGCCTTAAAACCAGTTATACATGTATTCCCATGCACACTGTGACTTAAAATCAGTTATACATGCCTTCACACACATACTGTGCCTTAAAACCAGTTATAAATGCATTTACACACATACCATGACTTAAAACCAGTTATACATACATTCACACACATACAGTACCTAAAAACAGTTATACATGCCTTCCCACACATACTGTGACTTAAAACCAGTTATAAATGCATTTACACACATACTGTGCCTTAAAACCAATTATACATTAATTCACACACATACTGTGCCTTAAAATGAGTTATACATGCATTTACACATGTATTGTGCCTTAAAACCAGTTATACATGCATTCACACAGATACTGTGCTTAAAACCAGTTATATATACATTCACACACATACTGTGCCTTAAAGCCAGTTATACATGCATTTGCTCACATACTGTGCTTTAAAACAAGTTATGCATCCCTTCACACACATACTGTGCCTTAAAACCAGTTATACATGCATTCGCTACCATACTGTGCCTTAAAATCAGTTATACATGTGTAACTGATTTTAAGGCACAGTATGTGCCTGAATGAATGTATAACTGGTTTTAAGGCACAGTATGGGTGTAAATGCATGTATAACTGGTTTTAAAGCCCAGTGTGTCTGCATGAATGCATTTATAATTGGTTTAAGGCAAAAATGCATTTGGATGCATGCATAACTGGTTTTAAGGTGCAGCATGTGTGTGAGTGAATGGATAACTGGTTTTAAGGCACAGAATGTGTGTGAATGCATGTATAACTGGTTTTCAAGGCACAATATGAATGTGAATGCATTTCTAATTGGTTTAAGGCAGTGATATGTGTAAATCCATGTATAACTGGTTTTAAGGCACAGTAAGTCTGTAAATGCATGTATAACTGGTTTTAAGGCTCAAAATATGCATAAATGCATGTATAACTGGTGTTAAGGCACAGTGTGGGTGTGAGTGCATGTATAACTGGTTTAATGATACAGTATGACTGCGAATGCATGTATAACTACTTTTAAGGCACAGTATGTGTGTGAATGAATGTATAACTGGTTTTAAAGCACAGCATGTGTTTGAAAGCATTTATAATATGTTTAAGACACAGTATGCATTTGACTGCACAGTATGCACATAAATGTATGTATAACTGGTTTTAAGACACAGCATGTGTATGAATGAATGTATAACTGTATTTAAGGCACAGAATGTGTGTGAAGGCATGTTCACTGGTTTCCCAGGCACAATATGCAGGACAATGCATCTATAACTGATTTAAAGGCACAGTATGTCCATAAATGCATGTATACCTGGTTTTTAGGCACATTATGGGTATGAATGCATATATAACTGGGTTTAAGGCACAGTATATGTGTGAATGCATGTATAACTGGTTTGACAGCACAGTGTATTTGTGTGTGTGTGTGTGTGTGTGTGTGTGTGTGTGTGTGTGTGTGTGTGTGTGTGTGTGTGTGTGTGTGTGTGTGTGTGTGAATGCATGTATAACTGGTTTTAAGGCACAGTATGTGTGAGTGCATGTATAGCTGGTTTTAATGCACAGTACATATGTGAATGCATGTATAACTGGTTTAAAGCACAGTATGTGTGTAAATGCATGTATGCCTGGTTTTAACGTACAGGTTGCATGCAAATGCATGTATAACTGGTTTTAAGGCACAGTATTTGTGTGGCAGTGTGTATAACTGCTTTTAAGTCAAAGTATGGTGTCAAAAAATAACTATTTTTAAGGCACAATAAGTGTGCAAAAGCATGTATGACAGGTTTTAAAGCACAATATGTGAATGCATGCAGAACTAGCTTTAAGGCACACTATGTCTGTATAAGCATGTATAACTGGTTTTAAGGTGCAGTCTGCTCATGAGTATATGTATAACTGGTTTTAAGGTACAGTATGTGTGTGAATGTATGTATAATTGGTTAAAAGGCACAGTGTATGCATAAATGCATGTATAATTGGTTTTAAGGCACAGTATAGGTATGAATGCACATATAACTGGTTTTAAGGCATAGTATGGCTGTGAATGTATGTATAACGGATTTTAAGGCACAGTTGTTGTTGTTGTTGTTTGTCTTTCGGCTTTTCCTAGTTAGGGGTCGCCACAGCGGAACTCCAGTCTGCTAATGATTGTCAGTTGTTTTTTATGGTGTTGAGTTGCCAGCCCAATGCCCAACCTTCAACAAAGGCACGCTCATTCAACGTATGTCTTTCGAATGCCCACTCGACCATGGGGAGGACATGCAGACTCCACACAGAAGGCACTCGCAACCCAAACTGAGAATCGAACTGGAGAACCTCTTGCTGTAAGTGGGTATGAATGCATGTATGACTTGTTTTAAAGCTCAGTTTGTGTGTGAGTGCATACATAACTGGTTTTAAGACACAGTATGCATGTGAATGCATGTATAAATGGTTTTAAGGCACAGTATGCATATGAATGCATATATAACTGGTTGTAATGCACTGTATGTGTGTGTGAATGAATGTATAACTTATTATAAAGCACAGAATATGTGTAGATACATGTATAACTGCTTTTAAGGCAGAGCATGGGCTTGAATACATGTATAACTGATTTTAAGGCTCACTATGTTTGTGAATGCATGTATAACTGGTTTTAAGGCACAGTATGTGTGTGAAGGGATGTATAACTGGTTTTAAGACACAGTATGTGGGTAAATGCATGTTTAATTGGTTTAAGGCACAGTATGCATGCAAATGATTATATACCTGGTTTTAAGGCACAGTATGTGTGTGAATGCATATATAACTGGTTTTCAGGCACAGTATGCATGTGGATGCATGTATTGCTGGTTTTAAGGCACAGAATGCATGTGAATGCAGGAATAACTAGTATTAATGCACTGCATATGTGTGAATGAATGCATAACTGGTTATAAGACACAATGTATGTATAGATGCATGTATAACTGGTTTTAAGGCACAACATGGGTATGAATACATGTATAACTTATTTTAAGGCTCACTATGTTTGTGAATGCATATATAACTGGTTTTAAGGCATGGTATGTGCATGAATATATGCATTCACAAACAAAGTGAACCTTAAAATCAGTTATACATGTATTTATACCCATGCTGTGCCCTTATAACCAGTTATACATTCATTCACACACACATGCAGCACATTAAAACCAGTTATACGTGCATTCACACATATACTGTGCCTTAAAACCAGTTATATATGCATTCTCACACATACTGTGCCTTAAAACCAGTTATACATGCATTCACATCACTATTGTGCCTAAAAAACAGTTATACACGCATTTATGCACACATTGTGTCTTAAAACCAGTTATAGATGCATTCATGTGTATACTGTGCAGTCAGATGCATACTGTCATAAACATATTATAAATGTATTCAAACACACACTGTGCTTTAAAGCAAGTTATACATACATTCACATACATACTGTCCCTTAAAAGTAATTATACATGCATTCGCAGACATACTGTGCCTTAAAACCAGTTATACATGCATTTAAATGCATATTGTGCATCAAACGAATTATAAATGCATTCATACAGACACACTGTGCTTTAAAACCAGATATACATGCATTCACACCCATACTGTGCCGTAAAACCAGTTATACATGCATTTAGCATATACTGTGCCTTATAACCAGTTGCACATACATTAACCCACATACTCTAGCTTAAAACCAGTTATACATGCATTTATGGGCATACTGCACCTTAAAACCAGTTATAAATACATTTATGCACATACTGTCCTTGAGGGAAGTGACCTCAGCACAAGAGCTGTAGTAATTGGTTGTTTTGGACCATTTCTAGCTCTTTTGAAGTTCCCTGTTTAAAATCCGCGTTTGCACAGCTTTGCGCATATGTGTGCATAGCGCAGCGTAGGTTAAACAAGGTTAAACTTCTTCTGGCTCCGCCAAGTCTGCTCTTCAAATTTTCCCTTAAGAAAGCTCTACTCTTTGTATAATCAGTCTACTCGCTATATTATAAGCCTAGCACTTGTTCTCAAAACCTCTCTTATAAATAAGCACTCTCAAATTAAAGTAAGCACTACATCCACCCCTGTGAATACCCACTTCCCTTAAAGGCACAGCACGCCCTTATACTATTCTAGCATGTCGAGTGGTAGAATGCTGGCATCCTCCCCGGTTCAGCTGGTTAATCTGGGAATCTTGAGACAATGTTACAATTGTCTCATGTACACAGACAACCCTCTCCTCCTCCCAACAAACACAAATACATGTGAGAGATGCAACTATATAGCCAAACTGGAGGCTGAACTCTCTCAACTCAAGGCTGGCAAGACCAGACAGGAGGAGATGGTAACCACACACACAACAAATCCAGTCCCACATAGACCTACCCCAAATGCAAACCAATCACATAACAACACAAAGACATACTCGGAGGCTCTAATAAAAAACTTACCAAAACAACAGAGGCCCCCGAAGCAGACACCCAAAAATCCACCACCTCAAAACATAACACATGCAACACATACTTCAATAAATCAGTGTGTCAAGCAGTCACAGCCCTTAAGGCCAAACACCATGCCTGATACACTAGTAATAGGTGACTCTATAGTTAGACACACTGATGTCCCGCTTACCAGGCTGAGCAAGGAGAGGGTGACTGTGAGCTGCCTGTCGGGAGCTAGGATCCGCCACATAACACACGCACTCAGGTCACTCCAAAGCAAGTACAAATATGACTCCGTCATTGTCCATGCTGGCATGAATTACCTGAGACGTACCTCCCTGGACTACATAAAAAGAGACATAGAGGAGCTCTCTGATTATGTAGCCCAGGCTGGTATGACTCTGACCCTGAGCAGCATCTTGCCCTCACCAAGAATGATGCCTCAATACAATGACAACATGATCAGCTTTAATAATTGGCTCAAGTACTGGTGTCATTCTAAGGGGATCCAATGTCTGTCTGCTTGGGATGACATGTTGGACAAGCCATGCTGCTTCGTAAGGGACGGCTTACACCTGTCACCACTGGGCTTCTGGATATTGGCTAAGGCTCTTGCCACCCCCATAGTGCTTTTTTTAGGCAAGGCTCAAAAGACAAACCCACCTCCTTAGAAAACAAAAATGGAAAGAAACTAAGGGTAATGCTGCTCAACGCCAGAAGTCTAAATCTCAAGATGCAGGCTCTTGAAGCACTCCTCAGTATGGAGAACATTGATGTCTGTGCAGTAATGGAAACCTGGTTCAAGGCTCCTGAGAGCACCCCAGCACTACCAGGCTATACCTTGTATCATGCTTTTCGACCCCAAAACCCGGGCCAAACCACAAAGGGAGGGGGAGTGTCCATATTCATCAAGGACACCCACACCTCCAGGTTAGTAGCAACACATGAAGCATCGGAGACCATACAGATGCAACTAACCATAGGCAATACTGCTATACAACTGGTAGCAATGTTACAGACCACCCTCCCAATCTCAGGAACCCCATTCAGCCTTCCTGAAGACACTGGAGGATATCAATGTATCACCAAATACCTTCATACTGGGAGATTTCAACTACCCTAACATAGATTGGGTGCATTATTCTAGCCCTAACACCCTGGCCCAGAGGTTCCTGGAATTCATAAATTCAATGCACTGGAACAGCTAGTCACATCTCCCACTAGGGGAGATAATATACTAGACCTGATCATCACAAACATGGGGACAAAATGCTCCACACCGGAAGTATACCCCTCACTAGTGAGATCTGACCACAAACTAATCACCCTGGATATACATATCCCACCTACACCCCCAGCACAAAACACTATAGTGAAAAACTTCTCAAAAGCCGACTTCACTCTTCTTAAGACTGAGATGGTATCCTTTAAGCCTACTGGGCCAGTGGAAACCACATCCCACAATGCTGAATCCTTCACAAATGCATTATATGGACATCTCCAAGAATGCATGGATCATGCAATCCCAAATAAATCCAAGACCCGCTCCACCAAGGGCAAGCGTCCTGTCTGGTGGACCACAGCCATAAACAAATTGTATAACAAAAGAAGGAAGCTACTGCACGACAGAGCTAAATCCCATAAAGGGAAGGCATCTCTGATCACCACTAGCAGAAAGCTACATTCCCTCATAAAAAACATCCAAGGCCAACTTTGAGAGAAAAATCGCTAAGGACACTAAAGATAACCACAAGGCCTTCTTCAGCTATGTTAGAAATCTGGGCAGAAACCCTCAGATATGCTCAGAGTTAGTTCACAACAACAAAAAATACAATGAACCCACAGATATTGACAACATTCTGGCTGACAGGTTCAGTGCAAATTTCTCCCCTCCCTCACCCCCAAAAGATGAAATACTTATCCCAGCTGTATGTAATCTCCCTGTCATCTCAGATGTCCAGGTGAGAGCAGCCCTCAGCAAAGCTAAAAACACAGCATCAATGGGACCTGACGGCATCCCGGGTTGCATGCTATGTGAACTCCAAGAGGAGCTTAACCCGCACATAAAAATGCTATTTAACCTTAGCCTTACCACAGGATATGTGCCTGAACATTGGCGTACAGCAACAGTGGTCCCACTCCACAAAGGAGGCATCTCTACAGACCCTGGAAACTACCGCCCCATAAGCTTAACCAGCCTGGTTTGCAAAGCTATGGAAAGAATCATTATGGAACTCATAAACAGAGGCATTGGGGACCTACAGACACTTGATCCCACCCAGTTCCGCTTTGTAAAGGGCAGATCCTGCCTTTTGAACCTGGTTGATTTTTTTGAAACAGTCACTAGAGCCATTGATGAGGGCAAAGCAGTCCATACAGCCTACCTGGACTTAGCTAAGGCCTTTGACACAATACCCCACTCAGGCATCATAGATAAGCTCAGTAGCTTAAATGTAAACCCATATGTCACTAGATGGGGTTGCAAACTGGCTAAAAGACAGAACCCATAAAGTCAAAATCGCTGGAGCCTTGTCAGACTCAAAGCCAGTCACAAGTGGTGTCCCACAGGGCTCTGTCCTGGGACCTCTCTTGTTCGGCATTTATTTCTCAGATGTTAAAGCAAACATGGGAGGGTTGTGGCTGATGAAGTTCGCAGATAACTGCAAACTAGGCATCATAGTCGATACACCAGCTGACACATACATCCTACAGAATGGCCTCACAGAAATGGACAACTGGTGCCGGAATCATGGCCTTAAACTAAATGTCAAAAAATGTATAGTCATCCCCTTTGGGAAAAACAAGGTACCCACAAATTATCACATAGACAGTAACCCACTAAGTATGGAAAAAGTAATTAGAGACCTGGGGACTCAAGTCGACAGTGACTTCTCATTTGACACCCATGTTGCCAAAGTGGTTAGAAAGACATTGTACCTTGCCCACCTTATCATGAAGGGATTCACATCCAGATCAAAGGAGGTCATTGTACCCCTATACTCCTTCCTTATCAGACCCATGATTGAGTACAATGCCCCATTTGGTATGTACCTCACCCGGCACCTGCAGCAGCTGGAGAGACCACAAAAGTGCCTCACCAAGAGGATCAAGGGTCTCCAACATATGTCTCATTCTGCCAGACTAAAGAAACTCCAGCTCTATTCAGTAGCATACCGCCTGCTCAGAGGTGATCTGTGCCTGACATACAAGGCCATGTCCAGTCAGGATCTGATGGACATGCTCCACCTCAAAAGATGCAAATCCATCAGAACCACAAGAGCCAAAGACTTAAACCTCGGCACAAGTATGAATAGAACATGCTGGAGGGATAGATTCATAACCCAGAGGCTTCCCATGCTCTGGAACAGAATCCCAGTTCATGTTAGGCAGAGCCCCTCACTGACACTCTTCAAGAGAAACCTTGATGAGTGGATGGGAGATTGTAGATTTACCCCGGGGGTCACCTCTGTGTCACTACTAGACAGGAGCACAGTAAACTAATTAATTTATGTAAGGGGATTTTCACTGTATCACTACTAGACAGAGACACAGTATTCTAATTCTATTCGGTACCACTACATGGGGTGGTGAAAGCCATATCACTATGGCTAGGCTTACAAATGCCCCAGGGCAGATAGCCTAGTACTTAACTATGAAACTATGAAACTATGAAAACCAGGTATACATGCATTTATGCCAATATGTGTCTTAAAACCAGTTATACATCTATTTGCACACATACTGGGCCTTAAAACTAGTTATACATACATTCACATACATACTGTGCCTTAAAACCAGTTATACATGCAGTCAAATGCATATTTCTACTTAAAACCAGTTATACATGCATTCCTCTGCATATTGTGCCTTAAACCAATTATAAATGGATTCACACACACTCTGTGCTTTAAAACCAGTTATACATGCATTCACACCCATCCTGTACCTTAAAACCAGTTATACGTGTATTTAGAAATATACTGTGCCTTATAACCAGTGATACATACATTCACACACATACTGTACCTTAAAACTAGTTATACATACACGTATGGGCATACTGCACCTGAAAACCAGTTATACATGCTTTATGCACATACTGTGCCTTAAAACCAGTCATACATGCATTTCCTCTCAAACTGTGCCTTAAAACCAGTTATACATGCATATACGCACATACTGCACCTTAAAACCAGTTCTACATGCATTCATGCAAATACTGTGCTTTAAAACCTGCTGTACATGCTTTTACGCACATACTGAGCATTAAACACAGTTATAAATGCCTTTGCACACATATTGCATCTTAAAACCAGTTATACATGCATTCAAATGCATAGTTCTACTTAAAACCAGTTATGCATGCATTCCTGTGCATATTGTGCCTTAAACCAATTATAAATGGATTCATACACACTCTGTGCTTTAAAACCAGTTATACATGCATTCACACCCATACTGTGCCTTAAAACCAGTTACATGTGTATTTACAAATATACTGTGCCTTATAACCAGTGATACAATCATTCACATGCATACTGTACCTTAAAACTAGTTATACCTACACATATGGGCATACTGCACATGAAAACCAGTTATACATGCTTTTATGCACATACTGTGCCTTAAAGCTAGTCATACATGCATTTGCTCTCAAACTGTGCCTTAAAACCAGTTATACATGCATATACGCACATACTGCACCTTAAAACCAGTCCTACATGCATTCATGCAAATATTGTGCTTTAAAACCTGTTATACATGTTTTTTGCGCACATACTGAGCATTAAAACCAGTTATAAATGCTTTTGCACACATATTGTGCCTTAAAACCAGTTATACATGCATTTGCACACATACTGTGACTTAAACAGCTTATATATGCAGACACATGCATACTGTGCCATAAAACCGGTTATACATGCATTAACACATACCGTGCCTTAAAAGCAGTTATACACACAGTCAAACACATACTGTGCCTTAAAACCTGTTATACATGCATTCACACAAATGCATTGCCTTAAAACCAGATATACATTCATTCAGATGCATACAGTGCCTTAAACCAGTAAAACATCTTTTCATGTGTATACTCTGCCTTAAAATTAGATATACGTACATTCACACACACAGTGTGCTTTCAAACTAGTTATACATGCATTCACACATATACTGTGTCTTTAACCTGTTATATATGCATTCACAAACATATGGTGCCTTAAAACCAGGTATACATGCATTCATACCCATACTGTAACTACAAAACAATTATACATGCATTTATGCACACACTGTGCCTTAAAACTAGTTTTAGATGCATTCTCATGCAAATTGTGCCTGGGAAACCAGTTGTACATACATTCACACGCATTCTTTGCCTTAAAACCAGTTATACTTTCATTCACACACACTTTGTGTCTTAAAACCAGTTTATACATGCATTCATGTGCATACTGTGTAGTCACATGCATACTGTATCTTCAAAGGTTCATAGGTAGGTACTAGGCTATTGGCCGTAAGGCCTATACAAGCCTAGCCGAAAAAGTACCCTGGCTTTCGCCACCCAAGAAAATTATTTTCCTGTGCCCCTGTCAAGCAGAACCACAGATGTGATCCCCGGGGTGAATTTCCTATTACCCATCCAATCATCAAGATTTTTCTTGAAGACTGTTAACAAGGAGCTCTGTTTGACATAGATAGGTAGTCTGTTCCAGAGTATGGGAAGTCTCTGGGACAGGAATCTATCCCTCCAGCATGTTCTGTTTATTGTGGTGACAAGGCTTAGGTCCCTAGAGTGTGTAGCTCGGAGGGACTGGGATTTCTTTAAGTGGAGCATGTCCAACAGCTCTGGGTTTGACATAGCTTTGTATGCTAGGCAAAGATCGCCTCTGAGTAGGCGATATGTGACGGAGTAAAGCTGGTGTTTTTTGAGACGGTCTTCATAAGGCATCTGTCTGAGACCAGTAATCCTCTCTGTGAGGTATTTTTGCAGCCTTTCCAGTTGTTGTAGATGTCTTGTGAGGTACATACAAAAAGGGGCGTTGTACTCTATAATGGGACTAATGAGTGATGAGTAGAGGGGAACAATGACCTCTTTTTTTCTGGATGAGAAACCTTTTGTGATGAGGTGTGCCATGTAGAAGGATTTCCTGACCACTGTGGCAATGTGATTATCAAAGGAGAGACTACTGTCCACCTGTGTCCCAAGGTCTCTTATCAAACCTTTGGTGTTAAGTAGACTATCACCTATGTGGTAGTTCATGGGTACAGAGTTTTTACCAAAGGAGATGACAATGCACTTTTTGGCACTGAGCTTGAGACCATGTCTTTGACACCAGGCATCCTTCTCACTGAGGCCCTTTTGTAGGATGTCTACATCATTAGGAGTTTCAATTATGGCTCCTAGTTTGCAGTCATCTGTGAATTTAGTTAGCCAAAGACCTTCTGTGTTAGCCTGTACTTCAGAGAAGTAGATATCAAACAGGAGACGACCCAGGACTGAACCCTGTGGTACTCCACTTGTCACTGGTTTGAAGTCTGATATGGAGTCTGCTACTTTCTCAGTGTGGGTTCTGTCAGTAAGCCAGTTGACAAACCATCTTGTGACATAGGGATTTATACCTAGTTTAGTGAGTTTATCTATAATTCCAGAGTGGGGGATGGTGTTGAAAGATTGGCGAGATCCAGATAGGCTGTGTGAACCACCTTACCCTCATCTATGGCTTTGGTGACTACTTCAAAGAAGTCTATCAGGTTTAGGAGACATGATCTTCCTTTTACAAACCCAAGCTGTGTGGGGTCCAGAATTTGGAGATCTCCAATGTCTTTATTTATGAGTTCCATGATGATACGTTCCATGGCCTAGCAGACGAGGCTCATCAGGCTAATGGGGCAGTAGATCCCAGGGTCTGTTGTGGCCCCCTCTTTGTGGAGTGGGATAACTGTCATGGAGCGCCATTCAATGGACACAAAGCCTGAGGTGAGGCTATGATTGAACATGGTATTTAACCAAGTACAACATTGTCAATAACGTACTACTGCTACTGCGCTATCTTCTCTATGCAACAGATGTAAGAGGAAATGCAGTGCAGTACACTGATCATAAGTTTAAAAATTTAATTACTAATACAACTTACACACATATAATAACAATAAAAAATGGAAACTTTTCGTCTGATTACAATGAGTTAAGCGCTTTCACCTATCTAACGTAGGCTTCTTCAGAACTAACTGCCATAGTATCTCAGCATTTAAATAACTTTTATGGCGCCAAATTCCTTTGGTGCATTTAAAGCTGTATCCACACTTTGCCTAACTATAAATAATAAATATATAAACATATTGTTATATAAATATATGCAATTCAAATGTATGATAATAATTAATAATAATAATAACAACTATTTAATAATAATGTTATTGTGTTGGGACTAAACCTAATAAAAATCATTATTAAACTAGTAATGTTCATAAAATGTAACATCATACTGACAATACACTAATATAAATATATTATCAAACTCACAAACTAAATTATATTACTTGCTTCAATCTATCTTATATTTGATGAGTGGTTTAAATAATTAATGGACAAAAATACCTATTATATTTATAATATTATAATATACCTATAAAAATAAATATAATTATTAATAATAAATATAACTTAATATATATATTGTAAACTATATAATGACATATAATAAATGTAATAAATTTAACTAAATATAAATACTTTGCTAAAAACATGTTAAAAATATTCATTAAAATAACAATGGTTTTAGTGCAATACTATCATTCAGACCTGGGTCTGTGGCCGCATCTGTATATAATTGCCACCATATTTCTTTGTAAGTTAAATTATCTTTTCTGTTGCCTCCTCTTATATTAATTTTTACATGTTCCAATATCCCAAATCTGAAACTATGCTCATCGCCATGTTTCTCCACATGCCTATACAGGGTGTTATTGGCGTCCTTTCTCCTTATACTATATGTATGATCATAAATTCTCTTTTTAAATGCTCTCTCCATTTTTCCAATATAATATGCTGTGCATTTTGAGCACTTCGCCAAGTAAATCACATAAGGAGTATTACAATTACCTTTAACAAACTTAATAAAAGTCCTATTTATATTATCTAAAATTAACTCAGTTTCCTCTATAATTAATCTACACTGGTTACAATTTCCACATCTTATAGTGGCCCTTAGGCTATCTTTATCTATTGTTCCTTGATTTGTCTTGTTCCCTGTTTCTAATATTTTTTTCAAATTATACGCCATTTTGTATACTACTATTGGTCTCTCTCCCAATACTTCTACCAAGTTGTTATCTGTTTTAAATAGCTGCCAATAATTTTCAATTATTGTCCTTATACTATTTACATGAGGTGTATAGGGAAGTATACAAACCCTTTGATATTTGTCTATATTTTTATTCTTATCTCCACCTAAATTAATTCTACCTTTCTTTAAATTTAAGCTACCCAGTAACGGAATATATTTTGTACCCCATTGTGTGATAACATATTGTTTTACTTCCCCCATCATTCTAACATCATATTTTCTTTCCTTAAATAATTCTGTAACAAATTCCAACTCTGCTAACATCTCCTCATATCTTGACGTCATCCTTGCTACTCTAATACATTGACCCTTATATATGTCGTATAATAATTTCTTCAGATGATTACTAGTGTATTGCAAATAATCATTAGAGAAAGTATTCTTTCTATATATTTTAGATTTGAATCCCTTTTCATCATGGGATACTAAAGTATCTAGATATGCAATGCCATTCATACGTGTTGTATAAGTGAATTTCAAAAAGTCACTACTATTATTAATGAAGGTTATAAATTCATTAAACTCTTCTATATTTCCTTTTCATAAGATGTAAATGTCATCCAAAAATCTTGTATAGTGTATGACTTTTTGAAAAAGATTATTTTTGAATAACACTTCATCTTCCCAATTCAACATAACTAAGTTAGCAAATATTGGTGCACTAGCAGAGCCCATTGCCACTCCTTTACTTTGCCTAAAATATTCCCCTTCAAATAAGACATAATTATGTTCTAAAATTAGTGTCATACATTCCATAATAAGACATATTTTGTCCCATTCTAAATTTGTGTATCTCCTTATACTATTACAAAACATATCTAATCCCTGATTTTTAGGGATACATGAAAACAAATCAATGACATCTATAGTAACATATAATATGTTGCTAGTATCTATTTGTATGGGGAAATTTGCAAGGAAATCCCAAGAATCTTTTAAAAAATGGGGGATGTTATTATATATTTCCTTTAGCCAGGTGTCAGTGGCTACTCCTAGAGGAAATGTTTTTGCTTTACTTCCAGAAACAATAGGTCAAAATGGGGGGTCTTCTATATTTTTATGTATCTTAGGGATTCCAACCAATATAGCTAACATTGGATGTTGTACCTTCAGAAAATTATATATCTCATTGTTGATACGATTATCTATCCAAAATTCTTCTAGGTAGGAATCTATCCTTTGATAAGCTATATTTATTTCATTCAAGGAAACCGATTGATAATTACCAGTCTCCATAAGAAGTGTAAATAATTTGTGATTATATTCCATTTTGTCATAAATCACTATACCCCCCTTTGTCTGGTTTCATAATACATATATTATAATCTCTTCTTAAATTGTAAAGTTCATTCCTTTCATCCTTAGTCAAATTATCCTTAAATGTTCTCTTTTGAATTGTATTTTTGTACTTATAAATTTCCCTGTTTTCCTGTTTTTCATATATATCTACCACTGGGTTCATATATGGTACAAAAGTACTTTTTTTCTTTAATTTTTTGTCTTCTATATCCTTATCCTTAGAATTATCACCTTCTTTATCCTGAAACATGATAGCTAAATTTAACTTACGTGTGAATAGTTTCACTTCCCTTAAATGATCAACCAAATCAAATCTCGGAGTAGGGATAAATTTCATTCCCTTAGATAATAATTCAAAGTGAATACTCTCCACTTTAAAGTTAGAATAATTATAAATGTGAAAATTGTCATAACTATTAACTATTCCTTCAATATGAATAGTTTTATTCCCTATTCCCTATTTCTCTGACATCTTTTATCTTATTATTACTATCTATATTGTCCAGTGTGTGTCCTGATAGTCTCTTGGTTAATTGTATTCCCTGTAAAACTTCATCGCCCCATTTCCTGTCTTCTTTTTCCAATATTGGGGATTCCAATTTCTCTGAAAATTTTGTTCATTTCTCCTGTTATTTGAATACCCTATCAATTATCCTCATAACATTTATCTTCCCCTCTAAATGTATTCTGTCCTTCATATTTACTGTGATGACAATTCTTTTGTCCATACGTTTTATTCCTCAATTCTACTTTCCATATATATGCTTTATTTTCTCTATATTGTAAAATATCTCTGTTCAGTTTTTTACATTTCCTATCATAAGTAGTCTGAGATTTCTTTTCTGCTATCAAAAACTGCTTATTGTATAAATTACTCCACTCATCAAATAATAAATCATTTTCTGTTTCTACATTTAATTCCTCTGCATCAATAATATATTTTGATAATTTTTCATCTTTGTATTTAATTAATAAATCCATATATTTAAAACCACATTAGTTAAAAAAATCATTAAATTAATTCTTACATTCATTAGTAAAATCAATACCTAATGGAAGTTTAAAAAAACGCAATCCAACTGGTACAATTTTCAAAGCTAAACATTTGTGCAAATAAGCATTTTCAATTTTGATATTATTTATCATGTTCAAAACATTTCCTAATTTGTGAATTTTATCTCTTAGTGTATCATTCACTGTTTCTTTGTTTGTTAACCTCTGCTTCCCTTTTCAAAATTGTCAAAGTTGCAGTCATTAGATAAAAATCTATTTAAATGTACTTTCTTATTGTTATTATCCACTACTTCTACTTTATTAGTAGTTGGTATGTCCACAGTACCTTTTTCCATAACTGATGTCCCGACAGTGTGTGCATATGTTTTAATAGGTTTGGTACGTTTAGGTCTCGTACCAGTATGAAGTATTTCTTCCTCAACATTTGTAGTCATACATTGAAAAATCAAAAGTAAAACCCGTGGCATTCAAATTGTAACTCTCTCTTAATAAGTTAGGAAACTGTGTAACTGGTAGATCAATTTCAGTACAGTCCTTCTTTTGTGACTTATGAAACAATTCCAACCCTCGATCATTCACATCTCCTGATGTCACAGTCTGTCTTGTTGGTATTTTTTTGAATGGTATTTTAATAACTGAATGGCCCGGTTCTGCAGAGTGCTCACACGGACTGTCCTTCTTATGTTAGTTCAGTTAGTTCTGAAGAAGCCTACGTTAGATAGGTGAAAGCGCTTAACTCATCATAATCAGACGAAAAGTTTCCATTTTTTATTGTTATTATATGTGGGTAAGTTGTATTAGTAATTAAAGTTTTAAACTTATGATCGACATACTGCACTGCGTTTCCTCTTACATCTGTTGCATAGTGAACATGGTATTTAGGTGGGGATTCAGTTCATTCTGCAGTTCATGTAGAAGGCAGCCTGGGATGTTGTCAGGTCCCATGGATGACATATTATAAAAACATTCAAACACAAACTGTGCTTTAAAACAAGTTATACATGCATTCACACACATACTGTGCCTTAAAAGTAATTATACATGCATTCACAGATATACTGTGCCTTATAACCAGTTATACATGCATTCATAGACATACTGTGCCATTAAACCAGTTAGACATGCATTCACACCCATACTGAGACTTACCACCAGTTATACATGTATTTATGCATATTCTGAGCCTTAAAATCAGTTATACATACATTCACACCCATACTGTGCCTTAAAACCAGTAAAACATGCATTTAGCCTATACTGTGCCTTATAACCAGTTACACATACATTAAGCTACATACTTTAGCTTAAGACCAGTTATTCATGCATTCACGGATATACTGCACCTTAAAATTATACAAACATTTATGCACATACTGTGCCTTAAAATCAGTTATAGATGCATTCACACACATACAGTGCCCTAAAACAAGTTATACATGTATTTTCAGGCATACTGTACTTTAAAACTAGTTATACATGCATTCAGAGACATAGTGTGCCTAAAAACCAGTTATACATGCATTTGCGCACATACTTAAAACCAGTTATAAATGCATTCACACACATACCATGACTAAAAACCAGTTATACATACATTCACACACATACAGTACCTAAAAATCAGATATACATGCCTTCCCAAACATACTGTGCCTTAAAACCAGTTATAAATACATTTACACACATACTGTGCCTTAAAACCAATTATACATTCATTCACGCATATACTGTGCCTTAAAATGAGTTATACATGCATTTACACATGCATTGTGCCTTAAAACCAGTTATACATGCATTCACACAGATAATGTGCTTAAAACCAGTTACATATACATTCACACACATGCTGTGCCTTAAAACCAGTTATACATGCATTTACTCACATACTGTGCCTTAAAATGAGTTATGCATCTCTACACACACACATACTGTGCCTTAAAACCAGTTATGCATGCATTCACTACCATACTGTACCGTAAAACCAGTTATACATGTATAACTGATTTTAAGGCACAGTATGTGCCTGAATGAATGTATAACTGGTTTTAAACACAGTATGTGAATGCATGTATAACTGGTTTTAAAGCCCAGTGTGTCTGTGTGAATGCATTTATAATTGGTTTAAGGCACAATATGCATTTGGATGAATGCATAACTGGTTTTAAGGTGCAGCATGTGTGTGAGAGAATGTATAACTGGTTTTAAGGCACAGAATGTGTGTGAATGTATGTATAACTGGTTTTCAAGGCACAATATGAATGTGAATGCATTCCTAATTGGTTTAAGGCACAGTATATGTGTAAATCCATGTATAACTGGTTTTAAGGCACAGTATGTGCGCAAATGCATATATAACTGGTTTTATGGTGCAGTATGTGTGTGTGAATATAGTTTTAAGGCATAGTGTACATGTGAATGCATGTATATCTGGTTTTATGGCATAGTGTACATGTGAATGCATGTATATCTGGTTTTAAGGCACAATATGCATGTGAATGCATGTATAACTGGCTTTAAGGCACAGTCTGTCTGTGAATGCATGCATAACTGGTTTTAAAGCACTGCATGTGTGAATGAATGTATAACTGGTTTTAAGGCTCAGAATATGCATAAATGGATGTATAATTGGTGTTAAGGTACAATATGGGTGTGAATACATGTATAACTGGTTTAATGGCACAGTATGTCTGTGAATGCATGTATAACTACTTTTAAGGCACAGTATGTGTGTGAATGAATGTATAACTGGTTTTAAAGCACAGTGTGTGTTTGAAAGCATTTATAACATGTTTAAGACACAGTATGCATTTGACTGCACAGTATGCACATGAATGTATGTATATCTGGTTTTAAGACAAAGCATGTGTGTGAATGAATGTACAACTGGATTTAACGCACAGAATGTGTGCAAATGCATGTTCAACTGGTTTTCCAGGCACAATATGCAGGAGAATTCATCTATAACTGATTTTAAGGCACAGTTGTTGTTTGACTTTCGTCTTTTCCCGGTTAGGGGTCGCCACAGCCGAACTCCTGTCCGCTAATGATTGGCAGTTGATTTTTATGGTGTCGAGTTGCCAGCCCGATGCCCAATCTTCAACAAAGGCATACCAATTCAATGCATGTCTTTCGAATGCCCACTCGACCGTGGGAAGGACATGCAGACTCCCCACAGAAGGTACTCCCAACCCAAGCTGAGAATCGAACGGGAGAACTGCTTGCTGTGAGTGGGTATGAATGCATGTGTGACTTGTTTTAAAGCTCAGTTTGTGTGTGAATGCATACATAACTGGTTTTAAGACACAGTATGCATGTGAATGCATGTATAAATGGTTTTAACGCACAGTATGCATATGAATGCATATATAACTGGTTTTAATGCACTGTATGTGTGTGAATGAATTTATAACTTATTATATAGCACAGAATATGTGTAGATACATGAATAACTGGTTTTAAGGCACAACATGGGTGTGAAAACATGTATAACTGATTTTAAGGCTCACTATGTTTGTGAATGCATGTATAACTGTGCCTAAAAACCAGTTATACGTGCATTTATGCACACATTGTGCCTTAAAACCAGTTATACATGCATTCACACAGATAATGTGCTTAAAACCAGTTACATATACATTCACACACATACTGTGCCTTAAAACCAGTTACACATGCATTTACTCACATACTGTGCCTTAAAATGAGTTATGCATCTCTACACACACACATACTGTGCCTTAAAACCAGTTATGCATGCATTCACTACCGTACTGTACCATAAAACCAGTTATACATGTATAACTGATTTTAAGGCACAGTATGTGCCTGAATGAATGTATAACTGGTTTTAAGGCACAGTATGGATGTGAATGCATGTATAACTGGTTTTAAAGCCCAGTGTGTCTGTGTGAATGCATTTATAATTGGTTTAAGGCACAACATGCATTTGGATGAATGCATAACTGGTTTTAAGGTGCAGCATGTGTGTGAGTGAATGTATAACTGGTTTTAAAGCACAGAATGTGTGTGAATGCATGTATAACTGGTTTTCAAGGCACAATATGAATGTGAATGCATTCCTAATTGGTTTAAGGCACAGTATATGTGTAAATCCATGTATAACTGGTTTTAAGGCACAGTATGTGTGTGAATGCATATATAACTGGTTTTAAGGTGCAGTATGTGTGTGAATATAGTTTTAAGGCATAGTGTACATGTGAATGCATGTATATCTGGTTTTACGGCATAGTGTACATGTGAATGCATGTATATCTGGTTTTAAGGCACAGTATGCATGCAAATGCATGTATAACTGGCTTTAAGGCACAGTCTGTCTGTGAATGCATGCATAACTGGTTTTAAGACACTGCATGTGTGAATGAATGTATAACTGGTTTTAAGGCTCAGAATATGCATAAATGCATGTATAATTGGTGTTAAGGCACAATATGGGTGTGAATACATGTATAACTGGTTTAATGGCACAGTATGTCTGTGAATGCATGTATAACTACTTTTAAGGCACAGTATGTGTGTGAATGAATGTATAACTGGTTTTAAAGCACAGTGTGTGTTTGAAAGCATTTATAACATGTTTAAGACACAGTATGCATTTGACTGCACAGTATGCACATGAATGTATGTATATCTGGTTTTAAGACACAGCATGTGTGTGAATGAATGTACAACTGGATTTACGGCACAGGATGTGTGCAAATGCATGTTCAACTGGTTTCCCAGGCAAAATATGCAGGAGAATTCATCTATAACTGATTTTAAGGCACAGTTGTTGTTTGACTTTCGTCTTTTCCCGGTTAGGGGTCGCCACAGCCGAACTCCAGTCCGCTAATGATTGGCAGTTGGTTTTTATGGTGTCGAGTTGCCAGCCCGATGCCCAACCTTCAACAAAGGCACACCAATTCAACGCATGTCTTTCGAATGCCCACTCGACTGTGGGAAGGACATGCAGACTCCCCACAGAAGGTACTCCCAACCCAAGCCGAGAATCGAACGGGAGAACTGCTTGCTGTGAGTGGGTATGAATGCATGTGTGACTTGTTTTAAAGCTCAGTTTGTGTGTGAATGCATACATAACTGGTTTTAAGACACAGTATGCATGTGAATGCATGTATAAATGGTTTTAACACACAGTATGCATATGAATGCATATATAACTGGTTTTAATGCACTGTATGTGTGTGAATGAATTTATAACTTATTATATAGCACAGAATATGTGTAGATACATGAATAACTGGTTTTATGGCACAGCATGGGTGTGAAAACATATATAACTGATTTTAAGGCTCACTATGTTTGTGAATGCATGTATAACTGTGCCTAAAAACTAGTTATACGTGCATTTATGCACACATTGTGCCTTAAAACCAGTTATACATGCATTCACACAGATAATGTGCTTAAAACCAGTTACATATACATTCACACACATACTGTGCCTTAAAACCAGTTATACATGCATTTACTCACATACTGTGCCTTAAAATGAGTTATGCATCTCTACACACACACATACTGTGCCTTAAAACCAGTTATGCATGCATTCACTACCATACTGTACCGTAAAACCAGTTATACATGTATAACTGATTTTAAGGCACAGTATGTGCCTGAATGAATGTATAACTGGTTTTAAGGCACAGTATGGATGTGAATGCATGTATAACTGGTTTTAAAGCCCAGTGTGTCTGTGTGAATGCATTTATAATTGGTTTAAGGCACAATATACATTTGGATGAATGCATAACTGGTTTTAAGGTGCAGCATGTGTGTGAGTGAATGTATAACTGGTTTTAAGGCACAGAATGTGTGTGAATGCATGTATAACTGGTTTTCAAGGCACAATATGAATGTGAATGCATTCCTAATTGGTTTAAGGCACAGTATATGTGTAAATCCATGTATAACTGGTTTTAAGGCACAGTATGTGCGTGAATGCATATATAACTGGTTTTAAGGTGCAGTATGTGTGTGAATATAGTTTTAAGGCATAGTGTACATGTGAATGCATGTATATCTGGTTTTACGGCATAGTGTACATGTGAATGCATGTATATCTGGTTTTAAGGCACAGTATGCATGTGAATGCATGTATAACTGGCTTTAAGGCACAGTCTGTCTGTGAATGCATGCATAACTGGTTTTAAGACACTGCATGTGTGAATGAACATATAACTGGTTTTAAGGCTCAGAATATGCATAAATGCATGTATAATTGGTGTTAAGGCACAATATGGGTGTGAATACATGTATAACTGATTTAATGGCACAGTATGTCTGTGAATGCATGTATAACTACTTTTAAGGCACAGTATGTGTGTGAATGAATGTATAACTGGTTTTAAAGCACAGTGTGTGTTTGAAAGCATTTATAACATGTTTAAGACACAGTATGCATTTGACTGCACAGTATGCACATGAATGTATGTATATCTGGTTTTAAGACACAGCATGTGTGTGAATGAATGTACAACTGGATATACGGCACAGAATGTGTGCAAATGCATGTTCAACTGGTTTCCCAGGCACAATATGCAGGAGAATTCATCTATAACTGATTTTAAGGCACAGTTGTTGTTTGACTTTCGTCTTTTCCCGGTTAGGGGTTGCCACAGCCAAACTCCGGTCCGCTAATGATTGGCAGATGGTTTTTATGGTGTTGAGTTGCCAGCCTGATGCCCAACCTTCAACAAAGGCACACCAATTCAACGCATGTCTTTCAAATGCCCACTCGACCGTGGGAAGGACATGCAGACTCCCCACAGAAGGTACTCCCAACACAAGCCGAGAATTGAACGGGAGAACTGCTTGCTATGAGTGGGTATGAATGCATGTGTGACTTGTTTTAAAGCTCAGTTTGTGTGTGAATGCATACATAACTGGTTTTAAGACACAGTATGCATGTGAATGCATGTATAAATGGTTTTAACGCACAGTATGCATATGAATGCATATATAACTGGTTTTAATGCACTGTATGTGTGTGAATGAATTTATAACTTATTATATAGCACAGAATATGTGTAGATACATGAATAACTAGTTTTAAGGCACAGCATGGGTGTGAAAACATGTATAACTGATTTTAAGGCTCACTATGTTTGTGAATGCATGTATAACTGTGCCTAAAAACTAGTTATACGTGCATTTATGCACACATTGTGCCTTAAAACCAGTTATACATGCATTCTCATGCATATTGTGCATGGGAAACCAGTTGTACATGTATTCAGACACATTGTGTGCCTTAAAACCAGTTATACATGCATTCATGTGTATACTGTGCAGTCAGATGCATACTGTCGTTAACATATTATAAATACATTCAAACACACAATGTGCTTTAAAACACATTATACATACATTCACACACACACTGTCCTTTAAAAGTAATTTCACATGCATTCACTGTCATACTGTGCCTTAAAACCAGTTATACATGCATTCAAATGCATATTGTGCATTAAACCAATTATAAATGCATTCACACAGACACACTGTGCTTTAAAACCAGATATACATTTATTCACACCCATACTGTGCCTTAAAACCAGTTATACATCCATTTAGCCTATAATGTGCCTTATAACCAGTTGCACATACATTAACCAGAATACTCTATCTTAAAACCAGTTATACATGCATTTACGGGCATACTGCACCTTAAAACCAGTTATAAATACATTTATGCACATGCTGTGCCTTAAAAGCAGGTATGCATGCATTTACACACAATATGTGTCTTAAAACCAGTTATACATCTATTTGCACACATATTGTGCCTTAAAAACAGTTATACATGCTTTTGCATACATACTGCGCCTTAAAACCAGTTATACATGCATTCAAATGCATATTTTTACTTAAAACCAGTTATACATGCATTCCCATGCATATTGTGCCTTAAATTAATTACAAATGGATTCACACACACTCTGTGCTTTAAAACTAGTTATACATGCATTCACATCCATACTGTGTCTTAAAACCAGTTATACGTGTATTTACAAATATACTGTGCCTGATAACCAGTGATACATACATTCACACACATACTATACCTTAAAACTAGTTATACATACACGTATGGGCATACTGCACCTTAAAAACAGTTAAACATGCTTTTATGCACATACTGTGCCTTAAAACCAGTCATACATGGATTTGCTCTCAAACTATGCCTTAAAACCAGTTATAAATGCATATATGCACATACTGCACCTTAAAACCAGTTCTACATGCATTCATGCAAATACTGTGCTTTAAAACCTGTTGTACATGCTTTTGCACACATACTGTGCATTAAAACCAGTTATATATGCATTCACACACATACTGTGACTTAAACCACTTATATATGCAGTGACATGCATAGTGTGCCATAAAATCAGTTATACATGCATTAACACATACCGTGCCATAAAAGCAGTTATACACGCAGTCAAACATGTACTGTGCCTTAAAACCAGTCATACGTGCATTCACACAAATTAATTGCCTTAAAACCAGCTATACATTCATTCAGATGCATACTGTGCCTTAAACCAGTAAAACATCTTTTCACGTGTATACTGTGCTTTAAAACCAGATATACATGCATTCACACAGTGTGCTTTCAAACTAGTTATACATGTATTCACACATATACTGTGCCTTTAACCAGTTATATATGCATTCACAAACATACTGTGCCTTAAAACCAGGTATACATGCATTCATACCCATAAAACAGTTATACATGCATTTATGCACACACTGTGCCTTAAATCTAGTTATAGATGCATTTTCATGCAAATCGTGCTTGGGGAAACCAGTTGTACATGCATTCACACACATTCTGTGCCTTAAAACCAGTTATACTTTCATTCACAGACACGTGTCTTAAAACCAGTTTATACATGCATTCATGTGCATACTGCGCAGTCAAATGCATACTGTGTCTTAAACATATTATAAAAGCATTCAAACACAACCTGTGCTTTAAAACAAGTTATACATGCATTCACACACATATCCTCCTGTAGAACCAGTTATACATGCAGTCACAGACATACTGTGCCTTAAAACCAGTAATACTTGCATTCACACACATACTGTGCTTTAAAACCAGTTTTGTATGCATTCACACACATACTGTACTTTAAAACCAGTTATACATGCCTTCACACATGTACTATGCCTTAAAACCAGTCATATGTGCCTTCACATGTGTACTGTGCCTTAAAACCAGTTATACATGCATTCACATCACTACTGTGCCTAAAAACTAGTTACACATGCATTTATGCACACATTGTGCCTTAAAACCAGTTATAGATGCATTCTCATGCATGTTGTGCATGGGAAACCAGTTGTACATGTATTCAGACACATTCTGTGCCTTAAAACCAGTTATACATGCATTCATGTGTATACTGTGCAGTCAGATGCACACTGTCGTAAACATATTATAAAGGCATTCAAACACACACTGTGCTTTAAAACACGTTATACATACATTCACACACATACTGTCCTTTAAATGTAATTATACATGCATTCACAGACATACTGTGCCTTAAAACGAGTTATACACGCATTCAAATGCATATTGTGCATTAAACCAATTATAAATGCATTCACACAGCCACACTGTGCTTTAAAACCAGATATAGGTTCATAGGTTCATAGGTTCATACTAGGCTATCTGCCCAAGGGCATTTATAAGCCTAGCCCATAGTTATGTGGCTTTCGCCACCCCTTTAGTTTGAATAAAACTATGCCTATTATTTTGCTATGCCTCTGTCAAGCAGTGACACTGAAGTAATCCCTGGGGTATATCTGCGATCTCCCATCCATTGGTCAAGATTCCTCTTGAACAAGGCCAGTGAGGTGCTCTGCCTCACATGTACCGGGATTTTGTTCCACAGCATAGGGAGTCTCTGGGTGATGAATTTGTCCCTCCAGCACATTCTATTAATAACCGTGTCAAGGTTTAAGTCTCCTGCCCTTGTGGTTCTGAGGGATCTAGATTTTTTGAGGTGAAGCATATTCATCAAATCTGGGTTTGACATGGCCTTATATGTCAGGCACAGGTCACCTCTGAGCAAGCGGTATGAGACTGAATAGAGCTGGAGTTCTTTCAGTCGGGCAGCATAAGACATATTTTTGAGACCCTTTATCCTTTTGGTGAGGAACTTTTGGGGCCTTTCCAGCTGCTGCAGGTGTCGGGTCAGATACATTCGAATGGGGCATTGTACTCAATCATAGGTCTAATGAGTGATGAGTACAGGGGCGATGACCTCCCTTGATCTAGATGTGAATCCTTCATGATCAGGTGGGCAATGTAGAAGGTTTTCCTAACTACTATAGCAACATGAGTGTCAAACGAAAGGCTACTGTCAACCTGGGTCCCCAGATCCCTGATGACTTCTTCTGTGCTCAGTGGATTGCCACCTATATGGTAGCTAGGGGTAACCTTGTTTTTCCCGAAGGGTATGACTATGCATTTCTTGGCGTTTAACTTTAGGCCATGGCTCTGGCACCAGTTATCCATTTCTGTGAGGCCCTTCTGAAGGATATCTGTGTCAGATGTGTTTTCGACTATGGTGCCCAGTTTGCAGTCATCTGTAAACTTTGTCAGCCATAACCCTCCTGTGTTTGCTTGTACTTCAGAAAAGTAGATGACGAACAAGAGTGGACCCAGGACTGAGCCCTGTGGGACACCACTTGTGACAGGCTTTGAGTCTGACATGGCTCCAGCAACTCTGACCCTGTGGGTTCTGTCACTTAGCCAGTTTGCAACCCATCTTGTGATGTATGGGTTTACATTCAAGCTGATGAGTTTTTCGATGATACCCGAGTGGGGTATTGTGTCGAAGGCCTTTGCCAGGTCGAGGTAGGCTGTATGGACTGCCTTTCCCTCATCAATGGCCTTGGTGACTGTCTCGAAAAAGTCAACCAAGTTTAAAAGGCATGATCTGCCTTTGACAAAGCCAAACTGGGTTGGATCCAAAGTCTGCAAGTTCCCTATGTCTCTATTTATGAGTTCCATTATGATCCTCTCCATGGCTTTGCAGATAAGGCTTGTCAAGCTAATGGGATGGTAATTACCAGGGTCGGTGGAGGCACCACCCTTGTAAAGTGGGACCACAGTCGCGGTGCGCCACTCCTTGAGTATCCTGAGGTGAGGCTAAGATTAAACAGCTGTCCTAACTGCGGGTTTAATTCCTCATTGAGTTCGTGGAGCACACAGCCGGGGACACCATCCAGTCCCATGGATGCTGTGTTTTTTGCCTTGGAGAGGGCAGTTCTCACCTGGGCGTTGGAGATGTTTGGGGGGCTACAATCCTCTGGTATAGATATCTCTCCTTTTGGGGAGTTTGCACTGAACCTGTCAGCCAGTATGTTGGCAATGTGTGTAGGTTCAGTAATCTTCACATCATTTTGAACTAATTCTGAGCATATCTGGGAGTTTCCTCCTAGGTTTCTAACATAGCTAAAGAAGGCCTTATGATTGTCTTTTGAGTCCTTGGCGATTTTTCTCTCAAAATTTGCCTTGGATGATTTTATGAGAGCTCTTAGTTTTTTACTTATAATGATCAAAGGTGTCTTACCTTTCAAGGATTTTGCTCTATCTTGTAGTAGCTTCCTCCTTTTGTTGTAGAGCTTGTTTATGGCTGGGGTCCACCAGACCGGACGCTTGCCTTTGGTACAAAGAGTCTTAGTTTTCTTTGGGATTGCCTGATCCATGCAGTCCTGTAGGTGCTGGTAGAAGGCATTTGTAAGTGATTCAGCGGTTTGAGTAATGTTTACCACTGGCTCAGGAGCCTTAAAGGAGACCACGCTAGTTTTTAGAAATGTGAAGTCGGCTTTTGAGAAGTTTTCACTGTGGTCTTTTTTATTTCAGGTGGGGGCGGGATGAGGACTTCCAGCGAGATTAGTTTATGATCTGATCTCACCAGTGAGGGGTATACTTCCGGTGTTGAACATTGTGATCCCATGTTCGTGATGATGAGATCAAGTATGTTTTCTCCTCTTGTGGGGATGGTGACTAGTTGTTCCATGGCATTTGAGTTTATGAACTCCAGGAACCTTTGGGCTAGAGTGTTTGGGCTTGAGTAGTGTTCCCAGTCTATATTAAGGTAGTTGAAATCACCTAGTATGATGGTGTTTGGAGATACATTTATCCCCTCCAATGTTTTCAGGAAGGCCATGTGAGGTTCCTGAGTTTGAGAGGGTGGCCTGTAACATGCTACAAATTGCAGAGCAGTCTTGCCTATGGTTAATTGCACCTGGATGGTCTCCGATGCATCGTGCATTGCCACCAACCTTGAGGTGTGGGTGTCCTTTATGAATATGGACACCCCCCCTCTTTTCTTGGTGTTGTCCGGATTTTGGGGCGAACGCATGATATGAGGTGAAACCTGATAGTGCTGGGGTGCTCTCAGGAGCCTTGAACCAGGTTTCTGTCACAGCACAGACATCGATGTTCTCCATACTGAGAAGGGCCTCGAAGGCGTGCATTTTGAGATTGAGACTTCTAGCATTGAGCAGCATTACCCTTAGTTTTTCCTTTTTTGTGTTCTAGGGTGGTAGGTTTAGAATTTGAGCCTTGCCTAAAAAAGGCACTATGGGGTGGCAAGAGCCTTTGCCAATATCCGGAAGCCTAGGGGTGACAGGTGCAAGCTGTCCCTTGCGAAGCAGCGTGGCTTGTCCAGCATGTCATCCCAGGCAGACAGACATTGGATCCCCTTTGAATGACACCAGAATTTAAGCCAATTATTAAAGTTGATCATCTTATCACTGTATTGTGGCATCATTCTAGGTGAAGGTAGGATACTGCTCAAGGTCAGGGTCATACCTGCCTGGGCTATATAATCAGAGATCTCCTCAATGTCTCTTTTCATGTAGTCCAAGGAGGTACGTCTCAGGTCGTTGACACCAGCGTGGACAATGACTGAGTCGTACTTGTACCTGCTGTTGAGAGACCTGAGTGCTTGCGTTATGTGGCGGATTCTAGCGCCCGACAGGCAGCTTACTGTGACCTTATCCTTACTCAGTCTGGTGAGCGGGACGTCAGTGTGTCTGACTATGGAGTCACCTATGACAAGTATGTTTGTGTTGTATTTGGCCTTAATGGCAGTGACTGCTTTGCACACTGATTTTGTTGTTTATGTGATGTTTGTGTGGTGTATTGAGTTTGCAGTTGCTTGGGTGTCTGCTTTGGAGGCCTCTGCTGTTTAGGTAAATTTTTACTCAGAGCCTCCGAGTATGTCTTAGTGTGTTTATGTGTTTGATTCAGTGGTGTGGTTGAGTTATGTGAGACTGGTATTGTGGTGTGTGTAGTTGCCTTCTCCTCCTGCCTGGTCTTGCCAGTCCTGAGTTGAGAGAGCTCAGCCTCCAGTCTGGCTAAAAAGCTGCATCTCTCACAAGTGTTAGTGTTACGTGGGAGGAGGAGAGGGTTGTCCGTGTACATGAGGCAATTGTAACATTGTCTCAGAATTCCCAGATTCACCAACTGGGCAGGAGAGGACGCCAGCATCTGACCCTTCGACATGCTAGAAAGAATTATGAGTTGGTATGAGACAGAAAAGTAGTGGGCTTAGCAGGGAAGTGGGCACTCCTGGGGGGTTTTGCTAGTGAGAGATTTGTATAATATAAGAGTGCTTGACCTCCAAGGAGAATGCTTATAAGACAAGGGATATGCTTATAAGACAAGTGCTGAGCTTTTTGAGAAGAAAAAGCTATTTGGAACAAGTGCTGCACTTTTTAGTGAAGGTGTAAACTGTTTAGGTTCCTAACAGAGCAGTTCTAAGGGAAAAATTGAAGAACAGACTTTCTGGAGCCAGAAAGAGTTTAACCTTGTTTAACCGGCGCTGCCCGATGCTGCTCTAGTGGCAACTCCGCGCTAAATTGCGCTAAAGCACGTTAAAGCGTGCTTGATAGCAGGGGCTGGAAAGAAGCAGGAATAGACCCAAAATGGACAATAAAACTACAGTTTCAAGTCAGTAACCACCTCTACGGGGGGCAGGGAAGCTGCTCAATGTTATTCACTGCCACTGATCACAGAGACCCTCCTTCAGCCCAAGCAAAAATGGCCTCACAGAAACTTTCAAACAGTTCAGGAACAGCAAGCCTGTAACTGAACTTTTTTACCTCTCAGAAAAGTGGGAAAAAAGCAAGATTTTTTTTTTTATTCACACCCATACTGTGTCTTAAAACCAGTTATACATGCACTTAGCCTATACTGTGCCTTATAACCAGTTGCACATACATTAACCAACATACTCTAGCTTAAAACCAGTTATACATGCATTTACGGGCATACTGCACCTTAAAACCAGTTAAAAATACATTTATGCACATACTGTGCCTTAAAAGCAGGAATACATGCATTTGCGCACAATATCTGTCTTAAAACCAGTTATACATCTATTTGCACACATATTGTGCCTTAAAACCAGTTATACATGCTTTTGCATAAATACTAAGCCTTAATGCCAGTTATACATGCATTCAAATGCATATTTCTACTTAAAACCAGTTATACATGCATTCCCATGCATATTGTGCCTTAAACCAATTACAAATGGATTCACTACACACTCTGTGCTTTAAAACAAGTTATACATGTATTCACATCCATACTGTGTCTTAAAACCAGTTATACGTATATTTACAAATATACTGTGCCTTATAACCAGTGATACATACAGTCACACACATACTGTACCTTAAAACTAGTTATACATACACGTATGGGCATACTGCACCTGAAAACCAGTTATACATGCTTTTATGCACATACTGTGCCTTAAAACCAGTCATACATGCATTTTCTCTCAAACTACACCTTAAAACCAGTTATACATGCATATACGCACATACTGCACCTTAAAACCAGTTCTACATGCATTCATGCAAATACTGTGTTTAAAACCTGTTTTATACGCTTTTGCGCACATATTGTGCCTTAAAACCAGTTATATATGCATTCACACACATACTGCGACTTAAACCACTTATATATGCAGTGACATGCATAGTGTGCCATAAAATCAGTTATACATGCATTAACACATACCGTGCCTTAAAAGCAGTTATACCTGCAGTCAAACACATACTGCACCTTAAAATTATACAAACTTTTATGCACATATTGTGCATTAAAACCAGTTATACATACATTCACACACATAATGTGACTTAACACCAGTTATACATGCATTCCTATGCATACTTTGACTTAAAATCGGTTATACATGCCTTCACACACATACTGTGCCTTAAAACCAATTATAGATGCATTCACACACACATACGGTGCCCTAAAACAAGTTATACATGTAGTCACATGCATACTGTACTTTAAAACTAGTTATGCATGCACTCACAGACATAGTGTGCCTCAAAACCAGTTATATATGCATTTATGCACATACTCTGCCTTAAAACCAGTTATAAATGCATTCACACACATACTGTGACTTAAAACCAGTTATACATACATTCACACACATACTGTACCTAAAAAACAGATATACATGCCTTCCCACACATAATGTGCCTTAAAACCAGTTATAAATGCATTCACACACATACTGTGCCTTAAAACCAATTATAGATTCATTCATATACATACTGTGCCTTAAAATGAGTTATACATGCATTTACACATGTACTGTACCTTAAAACCAGTTATACATGCATTCACACAGATACTGTGCTTAAAACCAGTTATATATATATATATATATATATATATATATATATATATATATATATATATATACATCCACACACATACTGTGCCTTAAAACCAGTTATACATGCATTTACTCACATACTGTGCCTTAAAACGAGTTATGCATCCCTTCACACACATACTGCACCTTAAAACCAGTTATACATGCATTCACTACCATACTGTGCCTTAAAACCAGTTATACATGTATAACTGATTTTAAGGCACAGTATGTGCCTGAATCAATGTATAACTGGTTTTAAGGCACAGTATGCGTGTGAATGCATGTATAACTGGTTTTAAAGCCCAGTGTGTCTGTGTGAATGCGTTTATAATTCGTTTAAGGCACAATATGCATATTGTACCTCAAGCCAATTATAAATGCATTCACACAGACACATTGTGCACAAATGCCTTTACATTGATATTGTGCCTTGAAAACCAGTTATACATGCATTCACAACCATAATGTCCTTTAAAACCAGTTATAAATGCATTTAGCCTATACTGTGCTTTTTAACCAGTTACACATGCATTAACCCACATACTGTAGCTTAAAACCGGTTATACATGCATCCATGGCCATACTGCACCTTAAAACCAGTTATACATACATTTTTGACATACTGTGCCCTAAAACCAGTTATACATGCATTCACACACATACTGTGCCTTAAACCAGTTATACATGCTTTCGCATACATACTGTGCCTTAGAACCAGTTATACATTCATGCAAATATTTCTACTTAAAAACAGTTATACATGCATTCACATGCATATTGTGCCTTAAGCCAATTATAAATGGATTCACACACACACTCTGTGCCTTAAAATCAGTTACAATTTCATTGATAGACATACTGTGCCTTAAAATCAGTTTTACATGCCTTCACATGTGTACTGTGCCTTAAAGCCAGTTATACATGCAATCACATGCATACTGTTCAATAAAAACAGTTATACAGTCATTCCCAGACATAGTGTGTCTTAAAATCAGATATACATGCCTTCTCAAGTGTACTCTGCCTTAAAACCAGTTATACATTCATTTACGTACATGCAGTGCAGTGAAATCAGTTATACATGCATTCACACACATACTTTGCAATAAAAGCAGTTATACATGCATTCACATGCATACTGTGCCATAAAACCAGTTATACAAGTATTGCCACACATACTGTGCCTTAAAACCAGTTATATATGCATTCACGCACATCATGTGCCATACAACCAGTTATACATGCATTCACACACATACTGTGCCATAAAACCAGTTGTAGATCCACTCAAACCCATACTGTGCCTTAAAACCAGTAATACATGCATTTAAGCATATTATGTGCCTTATAACCAGTTATACATGCCTACACACAAGCTTTGAGCCTTAAAGCCAGTTATACATGCATCTACACAAACTCTCTGCCTTATAACCAGTTATACATTCATTCACACACATGCGGTGCCTTAAAACCAGTTATACATGCCTTCACACATGCTCTGTGCCTTAAATCCAGTTATACATGCATTAATGCACATACTGTGCCTTAAAATCAGTTATACATGCTTTCTCAAAAATACTATGCCGTAAAACCAGTTATGCATGCATTCATACACATACTGTGCCATAAAAGCAGTAAAACATGTATTCACATGCATACGGTGCCATAAAACCAGTTATACGTGCATTCCTGCACATGCTGTGCCTTAAAACCAGTTGTACATGCATTCACAGACATACTGTGCCATTAAACTAGTTATACATACATTTGCTCACATAGTGTGCCCTAAAACCAGTTATACATGCACTCACACCCACACTGTGCCTTAAACCAGATATACATGCATTCACACACACACTGTGCCTTCAAACCAGTTATAAATTCTTTCACACACATACTGTGCCTTAAATCCAGTTATATATGCATTCACACACATAATGTGCCATACAACCAGTTATACATGCATTCACACACATACTGTGCCATAAAATCAGTTATAAATGCATTCAAACCCATACTTTGCCTTAAAACCAGTTAAACATGCATTTAAGCATATACTGTGCCTTATAACCAGTGATATATACTTTCACACACATGCTGTGCCTTAACACCAATTATACATGCCTTCACACATGTTCTGTGCCTTAAAGCAAGTTAAACATGCATTAATGCACATACTATGCCTTAAAACCAGTTATAAATGCATTCATACACATACTGTGCCTTCAATCCAGTTATACATGCATCTAGGCATATTCTGTACCTTATAACCAATTATACATTCATTGACACACATGCAGTGCATTAAAACCAGTTATACATGCCTTCACACATGCTCTGTGCCTTCAAGCCAGTTATACATGCATATCTGCAAACTCTCTGCCTTATAACCAGTTATATAATCATTCACACACATGCAGTGCCTTAAAACCAGTTATACATGCCTTCACACATGCTCTGTGCCTTAAAGCCAGTTTTACATGCATTAATGCACATACTGTGCCTTAAAATCAGTTATACCTGCTTTCACAAACATACTATGCCATAAAACCAGTTATAAACATGTATTCATACACATACTGTGCCATAAAAGCAGTAAAACATGTGTTCACATGCATACTGTGCCATAAAACCAGTTATACATACATTCACACACATATTGTGCCTTAAAACCAGTTATACATGCACTCACACCCATACTGTGCCTTAAAGCCAGTTATATATGCATTCACACACTTAATGTGCCATAAAACCAGTTATACATGCATTCACACACATACTGTGTCATAAAACCAGTTATGCATGCACTCATACCCATACTGTGCCTTAAAACCAGTTATACATTCATTTAAGCATATTATGTGCCTTATAACCAGTTATACATTCATTCACACGCATGCTGGGCCTTAAAACCAGTTATACATGCCTTCACACATGTTCTGTGCCTTAAAGCAAGTTAAACATGCATTAATGCACATAATGTGCCTTAAAATCAGTTATACCTGCTTGCACAAACATACTATGTTTTAAAACTAGTTACACATGCATTCATACACATACTGTGCCTTAAAACCAGGTATACATGCATGTACACATATTCCGTGCCTTATAACCAGTTATACATTCATTCACACACATGCAGTGATTTAAAATCAGTTATACATGCCTTCACACATGCTCTGTGCCTTAAAGCTATTAATACATGCATTAATGCATATACTGTGCCTTAAAATAAGTTAAATCTGATTTCATAAACATACTATGCCTTAAAACCAGCTAAACATGCATTAATACACATACTGTGCCTTAAAACCAGTTATACATGCATCTACGCAAGTCTCTGCCTTATAACCAGTTATACATTCATTCACACACATGCAGAGCCTTAAAACCAGTTATACATGCATTTATGTCAAACTGCACCTTAAAACCAGTTATACATTTATTCACAAACATACTCTGCCTTAAAACAAGTTATACATGCTTTTGCAGACATACTGTGCCTTAAAACCAATTATACATACCATAACAAATGTACTATGGCTTAAAACAAGTTACACATGCCTTCATACTTGTGCTGTGCTTTAAAACCAGTTATACATGCATTTACATCCCTTCTGCACCTTAAAACTAGTTATACATGCATTCACACACATAGTCTACTGTAAAACCAGTTATACATGCAATCACAGACATACTGTGCCTTAAAACCAGTAATACTTGCATTTACACACATACTGTGCTTTAAAACCAGTTTTGTATGCATTCACACACATACTGTGCTTTAAAACCAGTTATACATGCCTTCACACATGTACTATGCCTTAAAACCAGTTATATGTGCATTCACATAACTACTGTGCCTAAAACAAGTTATACATGCATTTATGCACACATTGTGCCTTAAAACCAGTTATAGATGCATTCTCATGCATATTATGCATGGAAAACTAGTTGTACATGTATTCAGACACATTCTGTGCCTTAAAACCAGTTATACGTGCATTCATGTGTATACTGTGCAGTCAGATGCATACTGTCGTAAACATATTATAAATGCATTCAAACACACACTGTGCTTTAAAACACGTTATACATACATTCATGAACATATTGTCCTTTAAAAGTAATTATACATGCATTCACAGACATACTGTGTCTTAAAACCAGTTATACATGCATTCAAATGCATATTGTGCATTAAACCAATTATAAATGCATTCACACAGACACACTGTGCTTTAAAACCAGATATACATTTATTCACATCCATACTGTGCCTTAAAACCAGTTATACATGCATTTAGCCTATACTGTGCCTTATAACCAGTTCCACATACATTAACCAACATACTCTAGCTTAAAACCAGTCATACATGGATTTGCAGGCATACCGCACCTTAAAACCAGTTAAAAATATATTTATGCACATACTGTGCCATAAAAGCAGGTATACATGCATTTACACACAATATGTGTCTTAAAACCAGTTATACATCTATTTTCACACATATTGTGCCTTAAAAACAGTTATACATGCATTCAAATGCATATTTCTACTTAAAACCAGTTATATATGCATTCCCATGCATATTGTGCCTTAAACCAATTACAAATGAATTCACACACACTCTGTGCTTTAAAACCAGTTATACATGCATTCACATCCATACTGTGTCTTAATACCAGTTATACGTGTATTTACAAATATACTGTGCCTGATAACCAGTGATACATATATTCACACACATACTATACCTTAAAACTAGTTATACATACATGTATGGGCATACTGCACCTGAAAAACAGTTATACATGCTTTTATGCACATACTGTGCCTTAAAACCAGTCATACATGCATTTGCTCTCAAACTATGCCTTAAAAGCAGTTATAAATGCATATACGCACATACTGCACCTTAAAACCAGTTCTACATGCATTCATGCAAATATTGTGCTTTAAAACCTGTTGTACATGCTTTTGCACACATACTGTGCCTTAAAAACAGTTATATATGCATTCACACACATACTGTGACTTAAACCACTTATATATGCAGTGACATGCATAGCGCGCCATAAAATCAGTTATACATGCATTAGTCAAACATGTACTGTGCCTTAAAACCAGTCATACATGCATTCACACAAATGAATTGCCTTAAAACCAGCTATACATTCATTCAGATGCATACTGTGCCTTAAACCAGTAAAACATCTTTTCATGTGTATACCGTGCTTTAAAACCAGATATACATGTATTCACACAGTGTACTTTCAAACTAGTTACACATGTATTCACACATATACTGTGCCTTTAACCAGTTATATATGCATTCACAAACATACTGTGCCTTAAAACCAGGTATACATGCATTCATACCCATACTGTGCCTACAAAACAGTTATACATGCATTTATGCACACACTGTGCCTTAAATCTAGTTATAGATGCATTTTCATGCAAATCGTGCTTGGGAAACCAGTTGTACATGCATTCACACACATTCTGTACCTTAAAACCAGTTATACTTTCATTCACAGACACGTGTCTTAAAACCAGTTTATACATGCATTCATGTGCATACTGCGCAGTCAAATGCATACTGTGTCTTAAACATATTATAAAAGCATTCAAACACAAACTGTGCTTTAAAACAAGTTATACATGCATTCACACACATAGCCTCCTGTAAAACCAGTTATACATGCAGTCACAGACATACTGTGCCTTAAAACCAGTAATACTTGCATTCACACACATACTGTGCTTTAAAACCAGTTTTGTATGCATTCACAGACATACTGTGCTTTAAAACCAGTTATACATGCCTTCACACATGTACTATGCCTTAAAACCAGTTATATGTGCCTTCACATGTGTACTGTGCCTTAAAACCAGTTATACATGCATTCACATCACTACTGTGCCTAAAAACTAGTTATACATGCATTTATACACACATTGTGCCTTAAAACCAGTTATAGATGCATTCTCATTCATGTTGTGCATGGGAGACCAGTTGTACATGTATTCAGACACATTCTGTGCCTTAAAACCAGTTATACATGCATTCATGTGTTTACTGTGCAGTCAGATGCATACTGTCGTAAACATATTATAAATGCATTCAAACCCACACTGTGATTTAAAACACGTTATACACACATTCACACACATACTGTCCTTTAAATGTAAATATACATGCATTCATAGTTCATAGATAAGTATTCATAGATAAGTACTAAGCTAACTGCCCTTGCGGGCCATTGTAAGCCTAGTCAATTATCCCTTGTGAGACTCAAACCCTGCACCTTGTGTTTGTAAGGCAAACACCTTAACCATTAGGCCACCCTCCCAACCCTACTGTGCCTTAAAACCAGTTATCCATGCATTCAAATGCATATTGTGCATTAAACCAATTATAAATGCATTCACACAGACACACTGTGCTTTAAAACCAGATATACATTTATTCACACCCATACTGTGTCTTAAAACCAGTTATACATGCATTTAGCCTATACTGTGCCTTATAACCAGTTGCACATACATTAAACAACATACTCTAGCTTAAAACCAGTTATACATGCATTTATGGGCATACTGCACCTTAAAACCAGTTAAAAATGCATTTATGAACATATTGTGCCTTAAAAGCAGGAATACATGCATTTATGCACAATATGTGTCTTAAAACCAGTTATACATCTATTTGCACACATATTGTACCTTAAAACCAGTTATACATGCTTTGCATAAATACTGTGCCTTAAAACCAGTTATACATGCATTCAAATGCATATTTCTACTTCAAACCAGTTATACATGCATTCCTGTGCATATTGTGCCTTAAACCAATTACAAATGAATTCTCTGCACACTCTGTGCTTTAAAACCAGTTATACATGCATTCACATCCATACTGTGTCTTAAAACCAGTTATACGTATATTTACAAATATACTGTGCCTTATAACCAGTGATACATACAGTCACACACATACTGTACCTTAAAACTAGTTATACATACACATATGGGCATATTGCACCTGAAAACCAGTTATACATGCTTTTATGCACATACTGTGCCTTAAAACCAGTCATACATACATTTGCTCTCAAACTATGCCTTAAAACCAGTTATACATGCATATACACACATACTGCACCTTAAAACCAGTTCTACATGCATTCATGCAAATACTGTGCTTTAAAACCTGTTTTACATGCTTTTTCCCACATACTGTGCCTTAAAACCAGTTATATATGCATTCACATACATACATACTGTGACTTAAACCACTTATATATGCAGTGACATGCATAGTGTGCCATAAAATCAGTTATACATGCATTAACACATACCGTGCCTTAAAAGCAGTTATACACACAGTCAAACACATACTGTGCCTTAAAACCAGTCATACATGCATTCACACAAATGAATTGCCTTAAAACCAGCTATACATTCATTCAGATGCATACCGTGCCTTAAACCAGTAAAACATATTTCACGTGTATACTGTGCCTTAAAACAAGATATACATGCATTCACACAGTGTGCTTTCAAACAAGTTATACATGCATTCACATAGATACTGTGCCTTTAACCAGTTATATATGCATTCACAAACATACTGCCTTAAAATCAGGTATGCATGCATTCATTCCCATACTGTGCCTACAAAACAGTTATACATGCATTTATTCACACACTGTGCCTTAAATCCAGTTATAGATACATTTTCATGCAAATCGTGCCTGAGAAACCAGTTGTACATGCATTCACACACATTCTGTGCCTTAAAACCAGTTATACTTTTATTCACACACACGTGTCTTAAAACCAGTTTATGCATGCATTTATGTGCATACTGTGCAGTCAAATGCATACTGTGTCTTAAACATATTATAAAAGCATTCAAACACAAACTGTGCTTTAAAACAAGTTATACATGCATTCACACACATACTGTGCCTTAAAAGTAATTATACATTCATTCACAGACATACTGTGCATTAAAACCAGTTATGCATGCATTCATAGACATACTGTGCCATTAAACCAGTTAGACATGCATTCATACCCATATTGTGCCTTAACACCAGTTTTACATGTATTTATCCATATTCTGAGCCTTAAAACCAGTTATACATACATTCACTCCCATACTGTGCCTTAAAACCAGTTAGACATGCATTTAACCTATACTGTGCCTTATAATCAGTTACACATACATTAACCCACATACTTTAGCTTAAAACCAGTTTTGTATGCATTCACAGACATACTGTGCTTTAAAACCAGTTATACATGCCTTCACACATGTACTATGCCTTAAAACCAGTTATATGTGCCTTCACATGTGTACTGTGCCTTAAAACCACTTATACATGCATTCACATCACTACTGTGCCTAAAAACTAGTTATACATGCATTTATACACACATTGTGCCTTAAAACCAGTTATATATGCATTCTCATGCATGGTGTGCATGGGAAACCAGTTGTACATGTATTCAGACACATTCTGTACCTTAAAACCAGTTATACATGCATTCATGTGTATACTGTGCAGTCAGATGCATACTGTCGTAAACATATTATAAATGCATTCAAACACACACTGTGCTTTAAAACACGTTATACATACATTCACACACATACTGTCCTTTAAATGTAAATATACATGCATTCACAGACATACTGTGCCTTAAAACCAGATATACATTTATTCACACCCATACTGTGTCTTAAAACCAGTTATACATGCATTTAGCCTATACTGTGCCTTATAACCAGTTGCACATACATTAACTAACATACTCTAGCTTAAAACCAGTTATACATGCATTTATGGGCATACTGCACCTTAAAACCAGTTAAAAATGCATTTATGAACATATTGTGCCTTAAAAGCAGGAATACATGCATTTATGCACAATATGTGTCTTAAAACCAGTTATACATCTATTTGCACACATATTGTACCTTAAAACCAGTTATACATGCTTTGCATAAATACTGTGCTTTAAAACCAGTTATACATGCATTAAAATGCATATTTCTACTTCAAACCAGTTATACATGCATTCCCATGCATATTGTGCCTTAAACCAATTACAATTGAATTCTCTGCACACTCTGTGCTTTAAAACCAGTTATACATGCATTCACATCCATACTGTGTCTTAAAACCAGTTATACGTATATTTACAAATATACTGTGCCTTATAATCAGTGATGCATACAGTCACACACATACTATACCTTAAAACTAGTTATACATACACATATGGGCATACTGCACCTGAAAACCAGTTATACATGCTTTTATGCACATACTGTGCCTTAAAACCAGTCATACATGCATTTGCTCTCAAACTATGCCTTAAAACCAGTTATACATGCATATACGCACATACTGCACCTTAAAACCAGTTCTACATGCATTCATGCAAATACTGTGCTTTAAAACCTGTTTTACATGCTTTTTCCCACATACTGTGCCTTAAAACCAGTTATATATGCATTCACATACATACATACTGTGACTTAAACCACTTATATATGCAGTGACATGCATAGTGTGCCATAAAATCAGTTATACATGCATTAACACATACCGTGCCTTAAAAGCAGTTATACACACAGTCAAACACATACTGTGCCTTAAAACCAGTCATACATGCATTCACACAAATGAATTGCCTTAAAACCAGCTATACATTCATTCAGATGCATACCGTGCCTTAAACCAGTAAAACATATTTCACGTGTATACTGTGCCTTAAAACAAGATATACATGCATTCACACAGTGTGCTTTCAAACTAGTTATACATGCATTCACACAGATACTGTGCCTTTGACCAGTTATATATGCATTCACAAACATACTGCCTTAAAATCAGGTATGCATGCATTCATTCCCATACTGTGCCTACAAAACAGTTATACATGCATTTATTCACACACTGTGCCTTAAATCCAGTTATAGATACATTTTCATGCAAATCGTGCCTGAGAAACCAGTTGTACATGCATTCACACACATTCTGTGCCTTAAAACCAGTTATACTTTTATTCACACACACGTGTCTTAAAACCAGTTTATACATGCATGTATGTGCGTACTGTGCAGTCAAATGCATACTGTGTCTTAAACATATTATAAAAGCATTCAAACACAAACTGTGCTTTAAAACAAGTTAAACATGCATTCACACACATACTGTGCCTTAAAAGTAATTATACATTCATTCACAGACATACTGTGCATTAAAACCAGTTATGCATGCATTCATAGACATACTGTGCCATTAAACCAGTTAGACATGCATTCATACCCATATTGTGCCTTAACACCAGTTTTACATGTATTTATCCATATTCTGAGCCTTAAAACCAGTTATACATACATTCACTCCCATACTGTGCCTTAAAACCAGTTAGACATGCATTTAACCTATACTGTGCCTTATAATCAGTTACACATACATTAACCCACATACTTTAGCTTAAAACCAGTTACACATGCATTCACAGATATACTGCACCTTAAAATTATACCAAATTGTATGCACATACTGTGCATTAAAACCAGTTATACATACATTCACACACATAATGTGCCTTAAAACCAGTTATACGTGCATTCCTATGCACACTTTGACTTAAAATCAGTTATACATGCCTTCACACACATACTGTGCCTTAAAACCAGTTATAGATGCATTCACACACACATACAGTGCCCTAAAACAAGTTATACATGTAGTCACAGGTATACTGTACTTTAAAACTAGTTATGCATGCACTCACAGACATAGTGTGCCTCAAAACCAGTTATATATGCATTTATGCACATACTCTGCCTTAAAACCAGTTATAAATGCATTCACACACATAATGTGACTTAAAACCAGTTATACATACATTCACACACATACTGTACCTAAAAAACAGATATACATGCCTTCCCACACATACTCTGCCTTAAAACCAGTTATAAATGCATCCACGCACATACTGTGCCTTAAAACCAATTATAGATTCATTCATACACATACTATGCCTTAAAATGAGTTATACATGCATTTACACACGTACTGTGCCTTAAAACCAGTTATACATGCATTCACACAGATACTGTGCTTAAAACGAGTTTTATATATATATATATATATATATATATATATATATATATATATATATATATATATATACATTCACACACATACTGTGCCTTAAAACCAGTTATACATGCATTTACTCACATACTGTGCCTTAAAACGAGTTATGCATCCCTTCACACACATATTGTGCCTTAAAACCAGTTATACATGCATTCGCTACCATACTGTGCCTTAAAACCAGTTATACATGTATAACTGATTTTAAGGCACAGTATGTGCCTGAATGAATGTATAACTGGTTTTAAGGCACGGTATGGGTGTGAATGCATGTATAACTGGTTTTAAAGCCCAGTGTGTCTGTGTGAATACATTTATAATTAGTTTAAGGCACAATATGCATATTGTACCTTAAGCCAATTATAAATGCATTCACACAGACACACTGTGCACAAATGCGTTTACATTGATATTGTCCATTGAAAACCAGTTATACATGCATTCACAACCATAATGTCCTTTAAAACCAGTTATAAATGCATTTAGCCTATAATGTGCTTTATAACCAGTTACACATGCATTAACCCACATACTGTAGCTTAAAACCGGTTATACATTCATCCACGGGCATACTGCACCTTAAAACCAGTTATACATAAATATTTGACATACTGTGCCTTAAAACCAGTTATGCATGCATTCACACACATACTGTGCCTTAAACCAGTTATACATGCTTTTGCATACATACTGTGCCTTAGAACCAGTTATACATTCATGCAAACAAATATTTCTACTTAAAAACAGTTATACATGCATTCACAAGCATATTGTGCCTTAAGCCAATTATAAATAGATTCCCACACACACTCTGTGCCTTAAAACCTGTTAGAATTTCATTGACAGACATACTGTGTCTTAAAATCAGTTTTACATGCCTTCACATGTGTACTGTGCATTAAAGCCAGTTATACATGCATTTACGTACATACAGTGCATTGAAATCAGTTATACATGCATTCACACACATACTTTGCAATAAAAGCAGATATACATGCATTCACATGCATACTGTGCCATAAAACCAGTTATACAAGCATTGCCACTAATACCGTGCCTTAAAACCAGTTATATATGCATTCACGCACATAATGTGCCATACAACCAGTTATACATGCATTCATACACATACTGTGCCATAAAAGCTGTTATACATGCACTCAAACCCATACTGTGCCTTAAAACCAGTAATGCATGCATTTAAGCATATTATGTGCCTTATAACCAGTTATACATTCATTCACACACATGCTGTATCTTAAAATGAGTTATACATGCCTGCACACATGTTCTGTGCCTTAAAGCAAGTTAAACATGCATTAATGCACAAAATGTGCCTTAAAATCAGTTATACCTGCTTTTACAAACATACTATGCCTTAAAACCAGTTATACATGCATTCATACACATACTGTGCCTTAAAACCAGTTATACATCCATCTACACATATTCCATGCCTTATAACCAGTTATACATTCATTCACACACATGCAGTGCATTAAAACCTGTTATACATGCCTTCACACATGCTCTGTGCCTTAAAGCCAGTTATACATGCATCTACGCAAACTCTCTGCCTTATAACCAGTTATACATTCATTCACACACATGCAGTGCCTTAAAACCAGTTATACATGCCTTCACACATGCTTTGTGCTTTAAAGCCAGTTATACATTCATTAATGCACATACTGTGCCTTAAAATCAGTTATACATGCTTTCACAAAAATACTATGCTGTAAAACCAGTTATACATGCATTCATGCGCATACTGTGCCATAAAAGCAGTAAAACATGTATTCACATGCATACTGTGCCATAAAACCAGTTATACATACATTCCTGCACATACTGTGCCTTAAAACCAGTTGTACATGCATTCACAGACATACTGTGCCATTAAACTAGTTATACATACATTCGCTCACATAGTGTGCCCTAAAACCAGTTATACATGCACTCATACCCATACTGTGCCTTAAACCAGATATACATGCATTCACACACACACACTGTACCTTCAAACCAGTTATAAATTCATTCACACACATACAGTGCCTTAAATCCAGTTATATATGCATTCACACACATAATGTGCCATACAACCAGTTATACATGCATTCACACACATACTGTGCCATAAAATCAGATATACATGCACTCAAACCCATACTTTGCCTTAAAACCAGTTAAACATGCATTTAAGCATATTCTGTGTCTTATAACCAGTGATACATTCATTCACACACATGTTGTGACTTAAAACCAGTTATAGATGCCTTCACACATGTTCTGTGCCTTAAAGCAAGTTAAACATGCATTAATGCACATACTATGCCTTAAAACCAGTTATAAATGCATTCATACACATACTGTGCATTCAATCCAGTTATACATGCATCTAGGCATATTCCGTGCCTTATAACCAGTTATACATTCATTCACACACATGCAGTGCCTTAAAACCAGTTATACATGCCTTCACACATGCTCTGTGCCTTAAAGCTAGTTTTACATGCATTAATGCACATACTGTGCCTTAAAATCAGTTATACCTGCTTTCACAAACATACTATGCATAAAACCAGTTATAAACATGTATTCATACACATACTGTGCCATAAAAGCAGTAAAACATGTGTTCACATGCATACTGTGCCATAAAACCAGTTATACATCCATTCCTGCACAAACTGTGCCTTAAAACCAGTTATACATGCACTCACACCCATACTGTGCCTTAAAGCCATTTATATATTCATTCACGCACATAATGTGCCATAAAACCAGTTATGCTTGCATTCACACACATACTCTGTCATAAAACCAGTTATACATGCACTCAAACCCATACTGTGCCTTAAAACCAGTTATACATGCATTTAAGCATATTCGGTGCCTTTTACCCAGTTATACATTCATTCACACGCATGCTGTGCCTTAAAACCAGTTATACATGCCTTCATACATGTTCTGTGCCTTAAAGCAAGTTAAACATGCATTAATGCACATAATGTGCCTTAAAATCAGTCATACCTGATTTCGCAAACATACTCCCCCGGATTCACGAATCCTCTGTGTAAGACTTAATAAGTCTTACTCGGAGGCTGCGGTTGAATGGTATGACATCAGTGTGCCATGAATATGCACGAGGGCACGCTGACTCAACCGTAAGTCTTACATGGACCATGTAAGAAAGCAGGGGGCATGTCCAACTGCTGAGCAGTCTAAATGTCCACGCCCCTGCAAGTGTTTACAATAAAAGCAAATAAAGAAGAGCGAGTCCGCTCAAATGTCCCTGCACCCAACACCTCACCCCCATCACAGTTCTAAAACGCATAACATTAATTTTTTTAAATTCCCAAAATAGTTGCCCATATTTGCATGTGTGTGCGCGGGTGTGCCCATTGCTTAGCTACAGTTAGCAATTCTGACATGTTAGAGCATAAGAAAGAATGTTTATGCAAATCACACCAAATAGCAATAGCATAATGGTAGAGCGTTTGCACAAAGAAGTGGCATTCACGGTTGGAGTCCCACCACCCCTTTTCGTATTTATTTCTTAAATCAGTATATGGAATAATACCTAACATATATGTTTAAACATAACTAAAAAGCAGTGAAATGGCCAATTTATCAGTGAACAAAATAAATATTTTAAAGGATCCCAATATAAAATTGCCTGCAGTTAAGCAGTGCTTCACCCAGTGCAATAGAGTTGCCCATAGTTCAATAGCGCTTCACCCAGCACAATAGAGTTGCCCATAGTTTAACAGTGCTTTACCCAGTGCAATGTGTTTGCGTGGACATGCCCGCTGCGCCAACCAGGGCACCGTAGGGCACCGAGGAGCAACATAGTGCAAAGTTGCTTAAATGCAGCCACACCCCCTAGCCTGTCTGGACAGTATGAAAATAAAATGAATGACAAGGTTCGAACCCAGGACTCTGTGCATCAGAAACAAAGTACAGCACCACTAAGCCATGACAACATAGGAAAAACAGCCACTGTTAACATTCATATACTTATGAATGGTAGTTTAACCATTACTAAGCAGGTCTGCAGTCAGCCGAGAATTTTACAAAACGGCCAATCACAAAAAAGTGTGGGAAATGCGGCATATTTAAGCCCCACAGGCAGGAATACACACCATAACTGATTGTAGCTCACATCTGCAGTTAGAATGTCTGGTGTCGGAGCGGGAACATGCTTCCAAGCGCAATGTTGGGGCATTGAGGAGTCGAAATACATGGTTTGGCTCCTTGTCCACTGTCATGAGTCAAGACTCTGGCAGGGCCAGTTCCAAGGGACGGAGTACAAGGCAGAGGCTTGGAACCGGTTAGCTCATGACCTCACCAGTGCCACAGGCATTCCTCGATCTGGTGAGCAGGTCCATCACCACCATGCAGACCTGAAGAGACGAAAGCAGGACCACCTGAACCAATGGATACAGGAGGTCCTTGGAATGTGGGATGCCCCACAACTGAGCAAGTAGCCATGGAATGCAGTATGTAAGAATTGATAATGGAGTATATATAATGGATAGGTATGTCTCAATATCCCTTCATTTACTTTACAGCTGCAGGTGACCGTGCTGCGAATCAGCAAGCCTATGCTGATAGGCTGCTAAGGCTGCACCACCAGGCAGGTTAGTGGTTATTCTGCATGTATTGTTATATAAAATATGGTAGAGAGCATGAAAGAAAGTGTTGTAGTCCAATAATACAGCCATAAAATTGCCTGAATAAGTCATCTGCATGTACTGTCAGATAAAAACGTCAGAGAGGCAAAAAAAGAGTGTAGTAACCCATTAAGAAAGGTAACATATGTCTGTAATAATATCTCTGCAGGCACTGTCATATAAAATAAGTGAGTGAGCCTGAAAAAAGAGTGTTCTAACCCATTAATAAAGGTATAATATGTCTTGAACATGTCTGCCATATACACCGTTAAAACAAATAAAGGAGTGAGCCTGTGGAAAAGTGTGTAATGTCATTAATAAAGGTCTAAAACCCGGAGTGTGTCTGTGTCACAGTTTGAAATGTTGTTGTACCCTTGCATTATACAAACAGTACTGTTTGAAAAGGTGCTGGCAACCCAGAGTTGTGCAGTCCCATATAAAGTGGGTGATGAAAGTGCTAGTAGCTGTGAAACATATATACAGTCCACAAAAGTCAGTTACTGGCTGGCATGAATAAGTAAATCTGGCACATGTGTAGCATGTTATTTTTCCCCAGAAATGTTAGTGTGTGTCAAGAAATGCAGGGTTCTGTACAAATTGAAGTGAAAATGTCATGTGAAAACATTCCAGATATGTAGATAAAGAAATATAAATGCAATCAAGAAATATGTAGCAGTAACATCTGCATCCTGGACAGTTAGTATGTCAGATATAGGTTAGGCATATATTGAACTAGCCAAACCCATTACACAACCTAATTTATGGTGGCAAGTGTAATAATACATGTAGGGGATATACACTTGTAGTCACTAGGAATGTAGTGTAGAAGAAAAGGTAATTATAAGATGTTAACCGAGTTTTTTTCTACACCCTACTGTATGTGCATAAACCATGCAATTCCACACCTCAATGGGTATGTGTAATCTTAAATATTTGTTGGGACATATGTCCTATTGTTCTATAAATATTTGCATTCACGTTGATGCATGTGTCTTGTTTAAACATCACAGTCATGGTGGCCTGTTGCTACCAAACATCCTTGCATGCTGTTGGAATATCCACTGTGGTTCAATATATGCATGTGTTATGCTTGCTGTTCAACTGTTGTAACCTTGGTGTGTTGGGTTAATGGGAATATTACTGCATGCTGTTACAACTAATCTGGAATGCTGTTGTGCTTATGTTGTAATTAAACACACCTAATCACAGAACGTATGGGAAGGCCGGTCCCAGCGGACCCACCTGTCCCTCCTCAGCTGGCGAGTGCACCTGGCACCAGCAGGTCCGGTGCCCAGCCCGGACACCCCTCCTCCGTTGGTCCTGTGCCACCTTCGGGTGGAAGCGCTGCAGGGGATGGGGCTCGTCTCCCCCCGGGCAAGTATAGGTGGAGAAGGGCCACCTGTCACCCTTCGAAGGGTCCGGGTTGTGGTGCGTAGGGAGATCTAGCGTTCAGTTGCTGATCCCCTATGCCAGCTTGAGGCGAGAGTGGAGTGTCTCACGGGTGAGCCTGCCTGTCCTACGCAGCCCCCAGCACAGCCACCTTTGGGGCTGTGAAGGTTCAGTGGTGACTGCCCATGGGTGGGGATCTCAGTTCCACTGTTACCATCTGTGGGCTCATGGGCTTGCAATTTCCAAACATCCGACCCCGTCAATTGTGTTCACCCACCCCATGTGTCATACACTGCCCCTGTATGCGTCTTGTCTGTCTTGTCTGTTTACCTTCCCAATCTTCCTCCCCGGACATACCTACTTCCTCTACCTCACTTCCCACTCTCACCTGAAAAAAAAAAAAAAAAGGCAATCTGTACCCACAAAAAAATGATGCCCCATACATAGCTTCCCATTTCGCACACATGTCCATTGGACATGTAAGCTGATAATTAGAATTGGCAGTACAACATACTTTGTTGTCCTCATCCCTCTCCCAGGGGTGGAAGGTTTCAAATTTCACTCCAAATTCATTGCATATGCACAGCTGTTAAAGAAATGGGCAGCTATGGATCTTCCCTACACCCGTCCTGCACATCCCGAGCTTGTTTACCTACTGTCTATCCCTCTTTGTGCCCTCTTTTTCACCACTTTCCTATCTCCCCATTTTCTTTTCTTTAAAAGAAATTAGTGTGGGGGTTAGTGGGAGTAAACACTTTTAAGCAGTAGTAAGCGGGATTAAGCGAGTGTGCGCATGTGTACACTTAGCTAAACGTCGCTAAGTGTCGTTCAAACCTGCGCAGACCCACTTACAACTGCTTAAAAGTGCCTTAGTCACTCTATGGCAGGGCCCTTGTTCTGCTGAGCAGCAAAAGAAAAAACCTCTGCCAGTCTCAAACCCCAGACCATTAATACAATAGAATGCATGAATTACCACAAAGCCACAGCAGATATACAAATAACTTGGTTCTGAAATAAATATATCATGCATTACAATGAGGGAATGGAAATGGAAATTAGGAATGGTATAACACAAATCCTTTTCTCTGGGTCTTTATCAGCAGTGGTTGTGGAATTGCATGACATGACTGTGAAAGGAGAACCAGCCATCCTAGCAGGGAATAATGTTACTGTAGCACCTTACAAACACCACACAGTTTCAGACCAGAATAAATACTGGCCACAGGAATACAGTGCAATAACCACATTTGTATGGCAGTTAATTGTGTAAGTGAGAAAAAAGTACATCCTCCCATGTATCCTGTGTTAGCATTTGGAGGGGTGCGTACATGTCTACACTGAGATGTGTGTACTGGAAGCAGCAACATTCAGGTTTGAGTACAACATGCATATAACTTGCTACAACCCTAGCATCAGATAAGAGACATATACCAACCTTCAGACTGACACAACGGTGTCCAGAGCAAACAAGCATGGGCCCCACCTTGGAAACCTGAAAGGGCTATGCCTACCTAACCTAGCATTTTATAGCAGTGGGCTGCAATCACAGTGAGTAATGCAATCACCAAACAGCAGGCTGCATGCAATTACTGAATGGTGGGCAGCAATTGGTGCAGAGGCTGTCACATGCACAAGTGCAGATACCTAGAAAAGCAGGCTGTACCTGCAGTCCACACATGCAATTATATCATTGCAGGTACTGTGAGATAGAGAGTGAGAGAGAGAGAGAGAGACATGGACACAGACACAGACTGAGACAGAGACAGAACAGAGTGAGAAACTGAGACAGAAAGTTAAATAGAGGGCGAAAACCAAAAACAAACCACCAAAAAAAAAAAAAAATACAAAACCGTAACACACGGAGCAGGGAAATACAAAGGTAAGGTATGTAACTCACATGTATGTGTAGGCATGTTGTAGATGTTCATGAAGAGTACTCTACACACTGCAAATCATCCATGTGTGGCAGCAGTATGTATCTATCTGTATCTGCAAATGTGCATAGGGCAAGGGACATACTGCAACTGTTAGTGGAGGGTGGACAGATATCTGTCAGTGAATGTTGATATGTGCATATATCCATGTAGGTCATAGTGTGTGGCCTAGAAAACAGCATGCAGTGCGCAGGAGCGGCCTTAGGTCAACTGATGCCCTAGGCAAAAGGGCTCCATTGCACCCCCTACCACACTTCCTGGTGCGCCCATCCTTGTCTTACTACACCACATAAATAGTGGAAAAGCACCCCTGCTAGAGCGGCGCCCTAGGCTGCTGCCCAGTTGGCCTATGCCTAAGGCCAGCTATGGTAGTGTTGATATATGTCATGTGGTGGTTAAATGCTGTGGGACAGATTTGTCAGATCTGCTGTGTTACAGCCAGTGAGGCCTGCTAATGCTACAAGGGCTGAGGACACCCACATGCATTCTGCACAACACTGTACAATTTAATCACATACCTGTACATCCCACAACTGTCACATAAGTGATATCCTCACCATGAAAGGTAGACTGTACATGTGCCTATATGTACATCCATGTGTACAGCAATGGATGTGTACATGTATGTGTATAGATATGCATATATATATATATATATATATATATATATATATATATATATATATATATATATATATATATATATATATATATATATATATGTGAGAGAGAGAGAGACAGAGAGACACGGGGTCATATATACTGCAACAGGTGTGTGGTGACCAAGGCATGGACTGTAGACAAGTGTTGATACTGCAGTGCCATTCCACCTTCCCAAAACAGTGTACCCATTAACTACCACATAGATAGAGATCTACCTAACAGTGAAGGTGTGATAAGGGAACATGGGACACAGGTGGACAGTAGCCTCCGCTTTGATGAAGACAGTGCCACACTACACCTGTAATCTGTCTGTATGGTATGTGTCATGACAACAGGTGTGTCATCTATGGAAGTATAGGGTAGAGTTCCCCTCTACTCATCACAATGCCCTGTGTGGTACGTACTTCACATGACATCTACACCAGGTGAACAGGCTACAGACAGACCTCCCAAAGGGTAATACTGGCCGCAAACAGATGCCCTATGCAGACTGACTCACAATTTTTTTTTTTACATTTTTTATTTATTTAACATTTGTTGACCAGGAATGTCTGACTAGGTTCCACAGAGCCTGTTTTCAGCGAAGGCCTGGGGAGAAATGCTCCAGATGCATGTCTTTGGAATGTGGGAGGAAACCGGAGTACCCGGAGGAAACCCACACGAACACAGGGAGAACATGCAAACTCCACACAGAAGGCACCCCAGCCGAGAATCAAACTGGAGAACCTCTTGCTGTGAGGTCACAACGTTAACCACTGCACCACTGTGCCGCCCGCACACAAAACCACAACTACACTGTATTGCATACTGGCCACACAGAGGTGACCTCTGCCAGACATACAGAGGTATGTCACACCCATAGCTGAGTGACAACCACCATGGCAACATATCATAATCCCTCCGGGATACACGTTCTAGAGCCCTAAACCTTGTCAGCTCACTAAACAGCATATGCTGGAGGGATAGGTTCCCATCTCAGAGATATGCCGTACACTGGAATAGACCACATAGCAATAGCAAACAAGGCTCCTCCTTAGCAGTTGTTATAAATACCCCTGATGATTGTGTGGGAGATTGGTAATACACCCCAGGAAACACCTCTGTGGTTTAGGTTGGCAGGGGCAAGTGAAATCAAAGTACATGAGTGTCAAAGGCCAGGGTAGCATATGGCTAGTCTGCTGTAGGCCCTAGAGCCAATAGCATATTACCTACTTATGACACTATGCACTCACACATGTACTTAATGTAATAGCTGCTATGTGAGGTTGAATAAGTGTAACGCTGAATGTGTGCAAGGTCTGTATAGGTGTGATAGCTTAGTGTGATGTTGTATCTGACATGGTAGTGCCTATCCTAGCTGTGAGGACAGCAACTGATGTGTAATGTACTGTTAGGCAGACATAGTAGTACGGCATATGATGTGACATACTTCTCCATTGACGAATGTGGTGTCTCATTGTAGGCTAAAGAAATACATGTATGCTTAGTGAGTGGTACTGCTAGTGAATCCATCACCAATATGAACTGTAGTACTACCTGAAGCTGTAGGCCTAAACAGCACAGTATGGTGTGTGTTCACATTGCTTGGAAACACTGCCATGTGTGTTTCCTATAGTCTGCATAGAGGACAGAATACTCATCTGTGTTGGCATACAGTGGTGCATTGTATGTTTCCCTGATGTGTGTGTGATTATGCCTGCACAATGGCTGCAATCATATGTGTGTTAAAGGGTAAACGTGTGTATCCAGCAACATATATAGTCTGTCACAGCAGTATGCCACCTATAGTAACACCTAGACACATCTGTTAGGCGGGGCTATGGCATCAATGACTAGGGTGGTTGATTGGTACTACTGTACCTGTACTTTACATCCATTGCAATGGATGACATCTCTGTTCGTGCATTGGTGTGATATACACCCCTGTCTTGAGGTTGTGCAATGTGTCACAAACAGTGTGTTGGGTACTGTTATATAGTGGTGTGATATATAGAGTCTGCCAGGCAGTGTTAGTTAGTTATGGCCTGAGAACCAATAAGTGGTATTGAACATGTGTAACCTCTGACAGACAATAGGATGGTATATATGTCAGTAAAGTGATATCTGTGGGTAAAGGTGTAAAGTGTGCCACAGGACACTCTCACACATATTGTTCATATCTTTTTCAGCTAGATGGCCCATCAATGCAACCCAGCGTACACAGCAGATGAGGAAGAGGTGATACTCAACAGCCTATTGCAGTGGTAAACAATACTGTTCTCCAGAAGCAGCCAGCACCAGCAGGAGTGGACTGCACTGTGGAAGGAACTTGTTCGTCGAGTAAATGACATAGGCATGCATAACTGGACATATGAGCAGGTACGCTGTCACTGCAGTGATTTAATTAGACAAGTCCGGCGGAGTGCATCTGATATCCAAAGACAGCAGCTTGCCACAGGTGGTGGGGTGGCCATTCATCCCCCCCTCACCAGAGAGGATGAGCTGCTCCTAAGCATGGTGGCTCCTGCACAACAGCTACATCAACCTCTGACATGTGTTGTAATGGATGCCGGAGCCACCCAGCACATCCACCTGGAGCAAGCAGGTAACATGCCCTATCTGTAGACTACAGTTAACTGTATTGTTAGATTATGTGTACGTGAGATGTGTACTGTGTGTTTAGCAGTTCTGCTGCCTAGTGTTGTGCAATACGGATAGTTTGAATAATATCCCTACACCTGTGACTGTTGACTGTTGTTGTACTGCAGTTTAACATACCCACTGTAGCAATGCAACAGTTGTGACCACTGACGAACCCTCTCATATTCTCGTAGGTCCCTCTGGTGTGACAGCAGGGCAGCTGATCCATGCTGGTGAGTGTGTTATACCTGCAATGTTGGTAATGAAATATGCATGTCATAGGTGAGGTGTAGGCCATGTACACGTAACACACCTACGCATAATGCATGCCATGCATGTTTGCTGTGAGATGTTGCACAGCTCAGTAATGTCAGTAGCTGCCTCAATGACATGTAATACACAGAGCATGACACACAGTTGTGGCAACCCCGTACTGCACATTGGATAGGCATAGTTGCAACACCTGTACACAACATAACACATTTATCACATGCAGTACACAAAGTCATGCTACATATGGCATAACCACACACCCGCTGTAAGGTCATAATTCAGTATCCCACATGTCATCCACACACACATGATGTACCTCAGGGGTAGAGGCCTATCATGGGGCTGTGCAACACTCTTCAACACATAACACAGTCATGTTAGGCAATGCTACCTACTGGGCACCTCATACACCCATGTACAAAGTGGCTGTGTAATAGTGAACATATCCATGGCACGGCAGTTCAGGAACAGCATGCTAGGCTGTGGTCTGTCACACAGTAGTAGCCGTGAGTGACCACAAGATGCATGATGATGATGATGGCACATGGTACTACACCCCATCCGGTTACAGTGACCACAGTATTACACATAGCAGTCTTTGCTGTGCACCTCATTGTTCTGTGTGTGCAAACATATGCACCTATACACACCATGCATAGCATGTTGTGTGTGTGCTTACATATGCTAGTATATACATTTTGCACAACAGTTGCCATCTGTACAAAGAGTCACATATATGTCCTGGATTGCTATTGGCTGCATAGGTCACATGACACACATTGGGTATGTGTGGTGTTTAATGTTGCAGATGTAGCATGCCATGTCATGGCTGGCACCGACATATCTGCAATATGTCCCACACTCACCATAACCACTGTACAATGTCCATGTTGAGCATTGGGATTCCTTCACGTCTGTATGCACCACTCATCTCATGTCTGTATATTGCATGCATTTGCTACACCTGTGCCCACTATTATGTGCTATGGACACAGACACTGTCATCAGACATGGCGATCTATGTGTCACACAGATAACACATGCAGCCATGGTATGTATACCATTGAGTGATGGTGCACATGACATTGCAGAGCAGATAATACTTGCACAGCAATGTTGTGTCCATGTACACATTGTGTTCTAGAGTGTAGCCAATCACTGAACAACTACACACATGCATCAAAGCCATGTATAATGTCATTAGATAGGGCTGTCTACACTTGCACTGCATGGTGTTGAGTAACACATGCTCTGCATGCTGACACGTGTGTGGTGACTGTTTGCCTTGTGATACTGTCACCCACCATCACCCACTATTGTGTATGTGTTGGATTGCTGGTGTGTGTGTGTGTGTGTGTGTGTGTGTGTGTGTGTGTGTGTGTGTGTGTGTGTGTGTGCTGTGGTGAGCAGTGTATTTCTGTGTATGTGTGCATGTGTGCATGTGTTCTTGTGTGCATGTGTGCATGTGTGCATGTGTGCTAACATCATGTACGGATTGTAAAGTGTGTTTCCTGTCTTCCTTCCACAAGTGCTGAGTTAGGGTGGCTGAATGCAGCAGGGAACCTGATGTCACCACCACTAATAGTGGAGATGATGAGACATGTATTGTGGCACAGGAAGGTCTGACAGGATCTGTCATTGGTCCACCAATCAACAGTACACAGCAGTCAATCCCATCTATGCGCACACTCATACTGCCAACACATCCCTCGTCAACAATGGCCGTAGCTGAGGGACAGCATACAGTTGGCATTGACCATGAAAGTGTGGTACCTATGGCACATGCATCCCCTCACAGTAGCCTTAGCCGGATTACCGGAACGGTACCACATAGGCGGATGTCCAGGGGTTCTCGGGGGAGCACCACTGGTCGTATTGCCCCTGGCAGATGTGCCCCCGGAGGTATTACAACCTCCAGTATGTTCCAGGCTGTAATGCAGGCACAGGCACGTATGGGATGGTACACCTGACAGGGGCTAATGGCGCAGAGGGCCCATTACACTGCTATCAATGACAGCATCCGTGACCTTGCCGGTGCCATCTGGAACTACACCGAGGTCATTGATAGCTGTTAGAGGGAGACATTAGATGTCCTCCACAATGTTAGCCATGAGCCAGGACCATGCGGGATGGATGAGAAGCCAATGCGGATGCATGCCAGCAACAGCATCAACTGGCAGTCATTGTGGATGGACCACGGATCACAGCTGCTCCTGTAGTGGCAATACCAGCTGGCCTGTCCATTGACCGTTCTACTAGACCACATGTACGTGGTGCTGGCCAGTCCCAGCAGGGACATGGGTCCAGTCATCATACCTCTGCCTCTGATGATAGCACCCAGTCAAGGTTGGCACCTGATACTGCCCGTAGCACCCTTGCTAGGCACAGGTACTGTGTCCATGGCCAGAGACAGTGATCTGTATGGCCTAGCAGGTACAGTCTGTGGCTGTCCCACAACCGCCCGTATATGGCAGCCACATGGTGGAGTTGTGTGCATGTAGACACACACACATTTACCATACAACTAGGGCTCACACATACACACACACATCAACATTGGCCCATGCAGTACTGTTGTCCCTCACACACACACACACACACACACACACACACACACACACACACACACACACACACACACACAGGCATGCCGATTGGATGGGTCAATGTCGAGCTCTGGCAAACCTACAACACACCCTGTGCATATGATGACACCTGTGTCACCTCCTGTCATCTGTCACATTGATGCAGTAATAGGCTAACATGGTTCTGATGCACAGGGTGACATTATAGCAGTGTAGCAATAGTAGCAAGTTGCCAACAGGAAAGTGTACTGATATCCTTGTAGGTATATCTGAGCAGGCATTATGCATCACAGCTCTGATAGTCATTGTAGCATTGTTTACACCAGTGTTAGGTCTGAGTATGTATTGTCCACCCATGTGCCACTTGGCTGAAGTGTACAGTGTTGCCAGCATGTGTTAGTGAGTGGACAGTACGTGTATGATGTGTGCATTACAAATTAGTGGGTGTACATCTGTGAACATGGTGTGTGCGCACTGTTTGCATGTACGTGCATAGTGGACACGTGGGATGTGCGACATACCCTGTTCTACACATTGTTAACATCTCATGGTATCTTTCGATGGCCAGTATGCATTCTACTACAGATATGTACTAACATGGGTACACATGTGTGTATGACATGGGTTGGCACTATGCTGTGGGTGATACTGTTGATATCTGTCAATGATCTGCAGTCTGGTAGTATGCACCACCTCAACAGCATGACTATAACCAATCATTAGATGATGTCCTGACAAATGACTCACAGTTGTAGGGAACTAAGTAACAGTTAGATCCTTCCAGTACTATACTATAACAGTAACCAGTGGTATTGACCGCCTCACGTTCCTGGGACCACACCTATGTGGCATATAGCCCTCTTAGGTACATGCAAACACACTAGGGATATGTCCAGCCACATCTGGAAATGCATGCATTGGCCCACACTGCATTACCCAGATGGGATGCATATCCTACACAAGGGTATCATACAGACAGATACCTGTTGTCCAATACATGCTGTATGGCAGTACGCCGTCTATGGCATAGTCATCCGCATTTACTATACATACTATCCCGACAGTACCACATAGGTGGTAGCCCTGAACATGTATGTTGGGTACCAATGTGTACAGACAGACACGTGTTATGTCATCTGTCCCTTGGTATCCACATATCCATAGGTATTGTGGGGTCCCTTGGTGTTTCACATAACACATTAGGGGCCTGCATGCATATCCACAGGGCTGGTGCACACCTATAATGACTGTCCATTATTGCCAGTCATTGTTGTGTATTAACATGTCTGACATATACCCCGGCAATTACCCTCACTCACAGTACTCTATAGTACGTGTCATGGGTGTGTGTGGCAGGGATGTCCTTGGCCACGGATCACTACATTGGCCGGTCTTGACGCATACATACATATGTGACCTATGATCTAAGAAACAGCGGCACAATCTGTCGAAGGTTACAAATGTATTCATGTAGTATGCAGGCTTCACACCTATGTACTGATTGAGGTCACATATACACAAATTTATTTGACATGCAGATACCAAATGTGTGCAATGCACATACTGTTTGAAACATATGTCATACCGTAGTAAAAGCAAAACCCACACTGCATTGACCACCTGTGGCACACACACACACTCAGCGTTTTCAGGACTCAAACCCCTACCTAACTATGTTGTGATACTAGAGAAATATGCATTAACACAGCACGCTATATGCAATACTGGGTGGTTTCTGTTCTCCTTGAATATTTGTAGGATGCTGACATCATCAGACTTTCCAAAGAGGGATGTACCTCTTTTAATGTGTTTTCCCAGTCTCCAGAAAGGCTACTCCTCTCAAAGGAAATCACACACATACACACACACACACACACACACACACACACACACACACACACACACACACACACACACACACACACACACACACACACACACTTGGCGTTTGCAGGACTCAAACCCTAACTAACTATGTTATTATGCTAGAGACAAATGCATTAATACAGCATGCTATATGCATTACTGGGTGGTTTCTGTTCTCCTTGAATATTTGTAGGATGCTGACATCATCAGACTTTCCGAAGAGGGATGTACCTCTTTTAATGGGTTTTCCCAATCTCCAAAAAGGCTACTCCTCTCAAAGGAAATCACACACATACACACACCCCCCACCACACACACACACACACACACACACACACACACTTGGCATTTGCAGGACTCAAACCCCTACCTAACTATGTTATGATACTAGAGAGATATGCATTAACATGGCACGCTATATGCTTTACTGGGTGGTTTCTGTTCTCGTGGTATATTTGTAGGATGATGACATCATCAGACTGGACATGGTAATGTGTGTACACATTTTTATGCAATCCCAAGAATGACCCATGTAGGTCGGCAGGTATCAACAGCTTGTACAGGACCCCGTGAGTCTCACCTTGTGTGATCTATCTGTGGAAACATTGCCATCCCTTCATATGTCAACACATATCTATGTACAGATTGTTGGTTTTGTGGATACGACATGTGTCTGTGATGTTGATGAAGAGCTGTTCAAAGTCTATGCGGGACATGTGTAGCTCTGTTCTGTGATGTATGTCCTGGGTAGCTGCCTTGCAGACAGTGTATAATGCTTGGGAACCATGATCTGCAAATGAACATACCACAGTTGGTAGGGTTGTGTGTTTGTCGGTTTCCAATAGCTCTGTTTATGACTTCTGCCATGATGCACTCCATGGCCTTGTAGATCAGACTTTATAGGCTTACTGGACTATACTTCCCATGGTGTGTTGTGCACCCACACATGTGGGGAGTGCCATATGTTGCTGTAACACATTTGACGGTTCCAGGTCCTGTGGAGTGGGTGAGGCTCAACAGACTGTTCAGGTGCAGGGTCTGTTTGTTCTGTAGTGCATGCATGACACATATTGGGAAACAATGTAATCCAATTATTGCCATGCTTTTGGTTTTGGGGGGAGATGTTCAGCCATTCTACACATGATTTCTCCTGGTATGATGTCAGGGACTATCGGCAGTGGGGGGTGGGTATGTATACATGGGCCTGTCTGACAGGATGTCGGCAATGTCAGTAAGGTACAGTTGTCCCTGACTCAGCACATATATGCGTGTACATTACTATTTATTACATAGCTGAAGGACATGTCATGATTCTCAGTCTGGACTCCTTCTCAGCTACTCTTTACAAAACACCGACAAACCTGAGCACTAATCCCAGTTATACTCTTTTACACACTTAACATCCTACTGATCATTTGTGATCAGGCTACAGAGTATATCATCATAATACACTGGCATGTCCAGGGGTCGGTTTCATGTGTACTCTCCAGTCCAGCTAGTGTATATTGTGGTTATGACACAATGTCACATCTGCCTCATGTACACAGACAACCCTCTCCTCCTCACATCACACTCACATATATGTGGGAGATGTAAATATATTGACATACAGGATGCTGAGCTCTCTAAACCTATGACTGGCATAGTCTATCAGGTGGTGAGGGTGACCACACACACACACCACACAACAGTCTCAAATACACCGATAGTGACAGCAAACAAACCACATTATCACACATACACATATTCGGAGGCTCTACATACACTCTGCCTAAGCAGCAGAGACCTCCAAAGCAGACACACATACAACTGCTACGCCACTACAATGCCCACATGTCACACAGTTCAAAATGTCACTGTGCCACACAGTCACTGCCCTTTGGGCTAAACAACACACCTGATACATTTGTTATAGGTGACACTTAATGTCAAACACACTATCGTCCCACTCACCAGGCCAGACAGGGGAATAGTCACTTTGAGCTGTCTTTTAGGTGCCAGGATCCGCGAAATAACACATGCACTCAGGTCACTCCAAAGCAAGTCCAGGACTGGCTCCATCATTGTCCATGCTGGTGCGTACAACCTCAGATGTTCCTCCCTGGACCACATGACATGGAACATAGAGGAACTCTGTGATCATGTAGCCCAGCCCAGTATTACCCTGACCTTGTCTAGCATCTTACACTCACCAAGTATGATGTCACAGTATACCAACAAACTGATCACGTTTAACAGTTGGCTAACATATTGGTGTTATTCAAAGGGGATACAGTGTCTGCCACCCTGGGGTGACATGCTCGACATGCCATGTAGCTTCCCTATGGACAGCTTGCACCTGTCACCCTTGGACGTTTGAATACTGGCTAGGGCACTTGCTGCCACCATACTGCCCTATTTAAGCATGGCTCAAAGGACAGAACCACCTCCATACACATTACAGAGTACACGACACTGAGGGTAATGCTGCTCAACACCAGATGTCTTACCCTCAAATTGTGCCCACTCAGGAATCTCCTCAGTATGGAGGATAGCAATATCTGTGCACTAACAGACACAAAGCTGAGGCTTCCACATGCACACCAGCACTACCAGGTTGTATTTTGTACCATGGTTTCTGACCACACAACTCGGAATGGCCAACACAAATAGGGGGAGTATACATATACATCACAGATACACATACCTCCGGGTTGGTAGCACTGCACAATGCATCACAGACCATACATATGTACCTAACATTGTGCAAATCTGCCTTTTGGTTTGTTGCCTGCTACAGACCACACTCCCCAACACAGCAACCTCACTCAGCTTTCCTGGAAACATTGGACCATATGAAGCTCTCCCCAAACACCATTATATTGGGTGACGTCAAATACCCACATATTGACTGTGGATAGTACTCAGGCCCCAACACCCTTGCCCAACAGTTGCTACTACTTCTAAACTCATATGCTATGGCACAACTGGTCACCACACCCACAAGAGGGGACGACATATTGGACATGATCATCACCGACATGGGGACTCTATGTTCCACACCTGCGATTTACCCCTCAATGGTAAGGGCAGAACATACTTTATCTCACTGGACATCCATATCCCGTCCCCACACCCATCCTGGGTAATCTTGGTGAAATTCCCAAAAGTAAATGTCACACTCCTCCAAACCACGGTGGTATCCATCAGAGACCCTGGGTCAGTGGTAAGTATGGCTCAGACTGCTGAATCCTTTACATACACATTCTATGGATACCTAGTGGATTGCATGGATCGTTACATCCAAAATAACAACTGGACTCACTCCTCCAATGGCAGTGGACCTGACTGGTAGACCCCAGTCATTAATACATTTTACAACAAATGGAGGAAGCTACTACATGATAAATCTCAATCCCAGACAGGAAAGGCATCTGTGATCTGTACTAGTGGACTGCTACAATCACTTGGGTATTTATGTCAGGCACGCTTCTAACGGACAATTGCACCAGACACGTCGGACACTCACAAGGCCTTCTTCAGTTGATTCAGGTACCTGGCTGGACGGTCACTGATATGCTGTGTATTACTGCATACTGACTAAACATACCCTGAACCCACTGACATTGCCATCATCCTGGCAAACAGGTTCATTGCAGATGTGCCCCCCCCCATTCCCCCAAGGTGGTACTGTCCATACCAACAGAGTGTAACCTCCCAGACATCACGAGTAAACAGGTGAGTGCTGCCCTCCCCACAGCAGACAACACAGCATCAATGGGACCAGACAGTGTCCTGGCCTGTGTCGTACACAGCCTTCATGACAGATGTAACACTCACATTATGTCACTGTTCGATATAAGAGTTACTGCAGGATATGTACCGACAGAATGGTGTACAGTAATAGTGGTCCCGCTCCACTGAATACTGCCACAACAGACCACAGACAATATCGTCCTAAAAGGCTAACTAGCCTGTTCTGCAAAGCTATGGAGTGTATTGTAATGGGACTCATGCACATAGACATGGGAAACCTACAGACACTGGGTCCTACACATTACAGCATTGTTGTGGGCAGATCTTGCTTGTTGAACCTGTTCATATTCTTTCAACAGTTACCAGGTCCATCAGTGTTGGGATGGCTGTCCACACAGCCTGCCTGGACCTTGCACAACCCTTCAACACAATACCCCACTCGGCCATTATGCATAGGCTCACCAGCATCAATATTGACACATATCTGACATGATGGATTGCTATCTGGAGCAGGGATAACACCCACATGCTCAGTGTTGCAGGTGCCATGTCTGATTATACACCAGTTACACCTGGCATCCCACAAGGCTCAGTCCTGGGACCTCTCTTGTTCAGTATATATTTGTGTGATGTACAGGCTATCACAGGAGGGATATGGCTGCCCATGTTCACAGATGACTGCAAACTGGGTGCCATAATCAGCTCTCCTGCTGGTACATGCATACTCATACAGGGTCTCACAGAGATAGGTTGACTGGTGCCTGAGCCATGGCCCATGGCTACATGCCATTAGTTGCATAGTCATCCCCTTTGAGGATGACAAGATGCCCACACATTACCACATAGGTTGTAATCCATTACATACAGTAGTATTTGTTTGGGTTTGGGGACATGACCTGTTTGTACTCTCTCATTTGACAATCCTATTGCCATAGTGGTTAGACAGTATGTCTACATAGCCCATCATATCCCACATGGTTTCACATGTTGATCACGTGTGGTCATTGTGCCCCTATACTCTTCACGACCATGCTTGGTTACTATGCCACCTTTGGGATGTACCTTACCTGACACCTGCAGCAACTGTAATGGCCACAAATGTTACTCTTCGAGCAGATGTAGGGACTCACACAGATGCCCTGCACAGTTCCAATACAGTAACTCCAGCTCTACTCAGTCACTTACCACCTACACGGATGTGTTGTGTGCCTGTAGTTGAAGGCAATATCTGACCCAGACTTACTGGACATGCTCCACCTCAGGATATCCAACTCCCTTGCTGCTACACACTCCAGGGACATATACCTCAGCACTTTAGTTAAAAGGACATGCTGGGGGGATAGATTATTATCAGAAAGCCTCCACTCACTCTGGAGTGTAGTCCCAGTTTTGCTTAGGCAAAGCCACCCACTGACCACCTACAGGTGACATCTTGACAAGTGCATGGGTGGTCGCATGTTTACCCATGGGATATCTTCTGGGTCCCTGCTAGACAGAGGCACAATACACTGAACATAAATGGGCTATCTTGTGTGGCCTACTATTCACAGGCACAGTGCTCTGATTTGACTGGGTTGCAGTAACCAAACACACTATGGCTATGCTTGTACATGCCCTAGGGCAGATAGCCTAGTATCAACCTCTGAACCTATGATAATTTTCATGATGCACAATGTTTATTGCTGATACTGTTTGCAGGTTTTTATCATCTTTGCTTTCACGCTTTATATAAACCGCTTAGGTATCTGCAGAACATATTTGTTTATGGCAGGGTTCCACTATATTACATACGTGTGTGCACGGGGCAGATTGCTGTGTAGTGAGAGGTTCCTGGGTTAACACATGCAACTTCCTGCTATGCGTGGCCCAATGCTTTACTCCAACATGGCCTAAGTGTGTGAGCATGCCCTGTTCAGACTGTCAGTGTTCTGTTGCCTGACATTTGTCTCATGTATTCAAGTGTGTGAGCATGCCTAGTGTGACCTTTCAGTATGTTGCTGTCTGAGGTCCACTACATTTGTTGATGTATGTCTACATGTCCATTATTAACATCTGTACTGTGTGTGTTGAAAGTCAGGTTCTATTCTTACTGCAGGACTCACCTTTGTGTCATAACTCGACAGGGATTATGCTGCACCTGCAGGGTTTCAGTGAAATACTTTGCATAGACTTATCAACATTTCTTCATACAGGCTAACCACTGCACTACTGTCATGGTTTATTGGTTCAATACTATGACTATAGTGCACAATATCCTGGGTTTGAGGCCTATTGCCACTTATATTTTCATACTGAGCAGACCAGACTGCTTAGGGGCCAGTAGACCAAATATGAGCATGTTGGCTTTTGTTCAGCTATACCCTACCTAGACCCAGCTTGTCAAACATTACTCAATATTAACCATCATTGCTGGACATTGGCCAATATTACTCTACATTGACCACATTTGTAGTAGTTGGTATGTGCGATTTTGTTTACATTGACTTCATGATGGTAAATGCTGTTTAGCACTGCTTTATATTGCTTAACACATGGCAATCATGCCTCAGGTGTTGATGCAGGGCTGCCTAGGTCGGATGCACATAATACACTCCCTATACATGTTTGAAAGCAGGTAGTGTCAACGTAGGCATCCCTTTTACTATATGTGCGGGTCAGAGAGAGGTATCATTTCCAGAGTTCCTACTGAGCCAGTGTATGTGCTATGCGTTGCCTCTTTGCCAAGGCCAAAGCATACTGGGCATGCCTCCTGCCTACTGGGGCAGACTCAGGTTGTTCCTCCTCTGAGTCATGCTCTGCCTGTGATGGTCTTGGCAATAGTGGGGGGTTGTTTCGCCTAGGCCTATGCTGGTCCTGCTGCAGCTGTTTTTGCAGGATCATATTATGTAACATAGCACATACCATGACAATTTGGGTACATGTAGTTGGTGAGTACTGCAAGGCTCCACCAGATGTGTCCAGGCACCAGAACTGTGACTTGAGCAGCCAAACACACGCTCGATTACATTTCGTGTCTGTGCGTGTGCCTCATTATGGCGTTCCTATTCAGGTGTGTGTGCATTTCTGATGGGTGTCATCAACCACGGCTCCAGTGCATAGCCAGCATCCCCCACTAGGTGACCATGTGGGATGTCCCCATTGGCAAATGTCTGGTACAGCTGCATCAGATGCCAGATATGGGAATCATGGTAGTTTCCAGGGCAGCAAGCACACACATTCAGTATTATGCCCTGGGCATCGCACATGACCTGGCAGTTGATGGAGGGGAAGCCCTTGCGATTGAAGTAGACCCTACCCCACTCACCGGTTGGTGCTTTGATGCGTATGTACGTGCAGTCTATTGCACCCACTACCTCAGGATATTCCGCTATTTGCTAGTAGAGACGCATATTGCTGGCCAATACCTCACAGGAATTGGGGAAATATACATGATCACCGACATGTGCTGACATGGCATCCAGGAACTGGTGCAGTACCCTGGATGCTGATGCCTGTGATATCCCCATCATATCAACAGTTGGTCTCTGGAAGGTACCTGTTGCTAATATTCTTAGGGCAACACATACCTTAGTTTCCACTGGGATGGGTTCCCCCTCTGTTGGTCCTGTGTGTGAGGAATGGCCTGCACAGCTCAACAATTTGCTGCAAGAGGTCTCTGTCCACTCTATAGCGCTCCACTATCGCTAGCTCATGTAGTCCTTGGTAGGTAACCCTGGGCCTGTACACTCTTGTCTGTCTCCTCACTGTGGGTTGTCCAGCAGCATTTGCATTATCTCCACCCTCAGCATGTTGCATATGTTGCCTTATAACAGCAATGGCAGCCCCTAACATTTTTTGTCTCAGTGAAGCCTTTTCAGTTTCACTTCTATTAGCTTACTGCAGTGTAGCAGTGTCTCTTGAGAGAAACATAATGGACTGTTGTTTGCAGAGTTCTAAGTGCTGGGCTAGGCTGGGCTAGTGTTCTGCCTGGGTAATTGCCTTATTCTGATTGTTTTCATCTGCTAGCTCTGCTAGTACTCCCTGGTAACTTCCACTATTTGGTATGCTTCCTTTTTCCTTACTATTTCCTCGGGGGGGGGGAGCGCACACAAGCGCAAACACGTGCACAGCAGCTCACATGCATGCCCACATGCTTACATGGACTAAAGCTTGCTTATTCTTCTTAAAATGCGTGCACACTGGCGCAAACGCACTTACAACTGTTTACACAGCCTTACATATGCTTACTCAAGCCTACACGTGTGCACACACGCTTACACGTGTGCACACTGTCTTACTCGGGTTTACTGGCACACACACGTGCACATGCATGCTCAGCAAGAAACTTTGGTGTTATCCACAGCATACACCATCGATTTCTTGACTTTACCTGGCCTACCTGTAGACACACCTCTTTCACTATTATGTAAATGTAAGCTAACAAATGTCACTCTGCTCCAATGAGCTTCACTCGTTTCATACATACCCCCCTCGTGATGTCACCTATCTTCTACTCTGTTACTCCCCTTATCCTACTCCTACACTCCACTGACTGTGCTCATTTGCTATGTAAACTTGTGATTCACTATCCTAACTCTCATTTGCATAGGATTGCCTACTAATGCTTAGTTACATCTCTTAGACTGAGCTTCCCCCCTTAGCAACCTCTACTCGGTGGCCATGTTGTCTTCAGCTTGCTATTCCCTTGCATTGTAAATTCATTTTAGCTATAAAATCCACATTTGTGCATCTTAATTATTAATGTTCTGCTTTTTAGGGCGCAGCGCGTTTAGGCAGCACTGCACAACGGTTAAACCCTGGTGAGTGGGATAAAAAAAAAAGTTATTTTATTTTTAATTTGCATCACTTCCTGTTGCCAATGGCTGTATTTTTGGCCATTGGCATGTTTTCTCCTGTGAATGCATGCTTTTTTTTCCAGCTGACATGGCTCCGTTTTTCTATTTGCAAAACCGTACTCAGTTATCAACTGAGTACATTTCTGCAAATAACACTACTCCTACTCAGACAGGTTTGGGTTTCCTGGATTGCAAATTTACCTCATTTGCATGGCTTTCACCTGCAATTGAGGTAATTTGCATATCCCAGCCCTGTCCGTGTAGAACTAGTTTGGAGAGCTCAGTTGCACGCCCCTACCGGCTGTTCCTGGATCACTCGGCGGACATGTTGGCTGCATGGTGTCTTACTCTACTCTAAGACTCCATGCAAGCCTTCGTGAATCTGGCCCACTATGTTTTAAAACCATTTACACATGCATTCATACACATACTGTGCCTTAAAACCAGTTATACATGCATCTACGCATATTCCGTGCCTTATAATCAGTTATACATTCATTCACACACATGCAGTGCATTAAAATCAGTTATACATGCCTTCACACATGATCTATGCCTTAAAGCTATTTATACATGCATTAATGCATATACTGTGCCTTAAAATAAGTTAAACCTGCTTTCATAAACATACTGTGCCTTAAAACCAGTTAAACATGCATTCATACACATACTGTGCCTTATAACCAGTTATACATTCATTCACACACATGCGGTACCTTAAAACCAGTTATACATGCATTTATGTACAAACTGCACGTTAAAACCAGTTATATTCACGATCATACTCTGTCTTAAAACAAGTTATACATGCTTTTGCACATATACTGTGCCTTAAAACCAGTTATACATGCCTTCACAAATGTACTATGGCTTAAAACAAGTTAAACATGCCTTCAGACGTGTGCTGTGCCTTAAAACCAATTATACATGCATTTACATACATACTGCACTTTAGAACCAGTTATACATGTATTCACACACAGTGTCCTGTAAAACCAGTTATACATGCAATCATAGACATACTGTGCCCTAAAACCAGTGATACTTACAGCCACACACAGACTGTGGTTTAAAACCAGTTTTATATGCATTCACATGCATACTGTGCTTTAAAACCAGTTGACTTCACACATGTACTATGCCTTAAAACCAGTTATATGTGCCTTAACATGTGTACTGTACCTTAAAACCAGTTATATATACATTCCCACCCATAATGTCCCTTAAAACCAGTTATACATGCATTTACACATACACTATGCCTTATAAACAGATATACATGCATTCACATACATGCTGTAACTTAAAACTAGTTATACATGCACTCATGGGCATATTGCACGTTACCACCAGTTATACATGCATTTATGCACATACTGTGCCTTAAAACCAGTCATACATGCATTTGCTCAAAAACTGTGCCTTAAAACCAGTTCTACATGCATTCATGCACATCCTGGGCTTTAAAACCGGTTATACATGCTTTTGCATGCATACTGAGCCTTAAAACCAGTTATACATTTTTTGCATACATACTGTCCCTTAAAACCAGTTATTTATGCATCCACACACATAATGTGCCATAAACCCAGTCATGCATGCATTCACACACATACTATGCTTTAAAACCAATTATACATGCATTAATACACATACTGTGCCTTAAAACCAGTTAGACATGCATATACGCATATTCCATGCATTATAATCAGTTATACATTCATTCACACACATGCAGTACATTATAACTAGTTATACATGCCTTCACACATGCTCTGTGCCTTAAAGCCAGTTTTACATGCACTAATGTACATACTGTGCCTTAAAATAAGTTATACCTGCTTTCATAAACATACTATGCCTTATAACCATTTTAACATGCATTCATACACATACTGTGCCTTAGTTATACATGCATCTACGCAACTCTCTGCCTTATAACCAATTATACATTTATGCACACACATGCAGTGCCTTAAAACCAGTTATACATGCCTTCACATACGCTCTGTGCCTTAATGCCAGTTATATGTGTATTAATGCACATACTGTGCCTTAAAATCAGTTATACATGCTTTCACAAACATACTATGCTGTAAAACCAGTTAAACATGCATTCATACACATATTGTGCCATAAAAGCAGTAAAACATTTGTACACATGCATACTGTGCCATAAAACCAGTTATACATGCATTCCTGCACATACTATGCCTTAAAACCAGTTATACATGCATTCACAGACATACTGTGCCATCAAACCAGTTATACATACTTTCATTTACACACATACTGTGCCTTAAAACCAGTTATACATGCACTCACACCCATACTGTGCCTTAAAACCAGATATACATGCATTCACATGCACACTGTGCCTTCAAACCAGTTATGCGTTCATTCACACACATACTGTGCCTAAAAGCCAGTTATATATGCATTCACACACATAATGTGCCATAAAACCAGTTATACATGCATTCACACACATACTGTGCCATAAAAAACAGTTATACATGCATTCAAACCCTTACTGTGCCTTAAAACCAGTTATGCATGCATTTAAGTATATTCTGTGCCTTATAACCAGTTATAAATTCATTCACACACACATGCTGTGCCTTAAAACCAGTTATACATGCCTTCACACATGTTCTGTGCTTTAAAGCAAGTTAAACGTGCATTAATGCACATATTGTGTCTTACAATCAGCTATACCTGCTTTTACAAACATACTATGTCTTAAAACCAGTTATACATGCATTCATACACATAGTGTGCCTTAAAACCAGTTATACATGCATCCACACAAATTCTGTGCCTTATAACAAGTTATACATTCATTTGCACGCATGCAGTGCATTAAAACAAGTTATACATGCATTCACACATGCACTGTGCCTTAAAGCCAGTTATACATGCATTAATGCACATACAATGCCTTAAAATCAGTTATACCTGCTTTCACAAACATGCTCTACCTTAAAACCAGTTATACAATCATTTATGTACATACAGTGCCTTGAAATAAGTTATACTTGCATTCACACACATACTGTACAATAAAAGCAGTTATACATGCATTCACATGCATACTGTGCCATAAAACCAGTTATACAAGCATTCCCACACATACTGTGCCTTAAAACCAGTTATATATGCATTTGCGCACATAATGTGCCATAAAACCAGTTAAACATGCATTCACACACATACTGTGCCATAAAACCAGTTATACATGCACTCAAACCCATAATGTGCCTTAAACCAGGCATACATGCATTTAAGCATATTCTGTGCCTTATAACCAGTTATACATTCGTTCACACACATGCTGTGCCTTAAAACCAGTTATACATGAATTCACACTTGTTTTGTGCCTTAAAGCAAGTTAAACATGCATTAATGCACCTACTGTGCCTTAAAATCAGTTATACCTGCTTTCACAAACACATTATGCCTTAAAACCAGTTATACATGCATTCATACACATACTGTGCCTTAAAATCAGTTATACCTGTTTTCAAAAACATACTGTGCCTTAAAACCAGTTATGCATGCATCTATGCATACTTTCTGCCTTATAACCAGTCATACATTCATGCACATACATGAGGTGCCTTAAAACCAGTTATACATGCATTCACACAAGCTCTGTGCCTTAAAGCCAGTTATACATGCATTAATGCACATACTGTGCATTAAAATCAGTTATACATGCCTTCACAAACATACTATGCCGTAAAACCAGTTATGCATGCATTCATACACATACTGTGCCATAAAAGCAGTAAAACATTTGTTCACATGCATACTGTGCCATTAAACCAGTTATACATGCATTCCTGTGCATACAGTGCCTTAAAACTAGTTATACATGCATTCACAGACATACTGTGCCATTAAACCAGTTATACATACATTCACACACATACTATGCCTTAAAACCAGTTATACATGCACTCACACCCATACTGTGCCTTGAAACCAGATATACATGCATTGACACGCAAACTGTGCCTTCAAACGAGTTATACATTCATTCACACACATTCTGTGCCTTAAAACCAGTAATATATTCACTCACACACATGCTGTGCCTTAAAACCAGTTATACATGCATTCAAATTCATATGTCCCTTCAGCCAATTATAAATGCATTCACACAGACACACTGTGCTTTAAAACCAGTTATACATGCACTCACACCCATACTGTGTCTAAAAACCAGTTATACATGCATTTGGCCTATACTGTGCCTTATATCCAGTTACAGATACATTAAACAACATACTGTAGCTTAAAACCAGTTATGCATGCATTCATGGGCATACTGCACCTTAAAACCAGTTATACATACATTCAAATACATACTGTGCCTTAAAACCAGTTATACATGCTTTTGCATGCATACTGTGCCTTAAAACAAGTTATACATGCATTCAAATGCATATGTCTACATAAAACCAGTTATGCATGCATTCACATGCATATTGTGCCTTAAAACAATTATAAATGGATTCACACACACATTCTGTGTTTTAAAACCAGTTATACATGCATCCACACTCATACTGTGCCTTTAAACGAGTTACATATGCATTTACACATATACTGTGCCTTATAACCAGTTATGCATGCATTCACACACATTCCATACCTTAAAACTAGTTATACATACACTCATGGGAATACTGCACTTTAACACCAGTTAGGCATGCATTTATGCCCATATTGTGCCATAAAACCAGTTCTACATGCATTTGTGCACATGTTGTGCTTTAAAACCTGTTATACATCCTTTCACACACATACTGGGCCTTAAAACTAGTTATGCATGTTTTCGTATACATACTGTGCCTTAAAACCAGTTATACATGCATTCTCACAAATAAAGTGCTGTAACACCAGTTATACATTCATTCCCACACATGCCGTATTTATATGCAGTCACATGCATACCGTACCTTAAAACCAGTTATACATGCATTCATATGCATACTGTGTCTTAAAACCAATTATATATGCATTTACACATAAACTGAGCCTTAAAACCAGTCATACATGCATTCATACCCATACTGTGCCTTAAAATAAGTTATACATGCATTCACACCCATACTGTGCCTTAAAACCAGTTATATATCCATTCATAACTATACTGTGCCTTAAAACCAGTTGTACATGCATTTATGCATATACTGCACCTTCTAACCAATTATACACACATTCACGCAGATATTGTACCTTAAAACCAGTTATACTTATACTCATGCACATACATTGCCTTAAAAACCAGTTATACACGTATTTGCTCACAAACTGTGCCGTGAAACCAGTTATACATGCATATACGCACATACTGTGACTTAAAACCAGTTCTGCATGCATTAATGCACATGCTCTGCTTTGACATCAGTTAAACATGCCTTTGTGCACTTACTGTGCCTTAAAAACAGTTAATTATTTTTTCAACATCATACTTTGACTTAACCAGTTATATATGCAGTCACATACATACTGGGCCATAACACCGGTTATACGTGCATTCACACATAACGTGTCTTAAAAGCAGTTGTACACACAGCCACAGGCATCCTGTGCTTTAAAACTAGTCATATATGCATTTATGCACATACCGCACCTTAAAAACAGTTATACATTCATTCACACACATACTCTGCCTTAAAACAAGTTATACATGGTTATGCACACATACTGTACCTTAAAACCAATTATACATGCCTTTGCAAATGTACTATGCCTTAAAACCAGTTGTACATGCCTTCACACATGTACTGTGCCTTAAAATCAGTTATACATGCATTTACATACATACTGCACCTTAAAACCAGTTATACATGCATTCACACAAATAGTGTCATGTAAAACCAGTTATACATGCAATCATAGACATACTGTGCCCTAAAACCAGTGATACTTACAGCCACACACAGACTGTGGTTTAAAACCAGTTTTATATGCATTCACATGCATACTGTGCTTTAAAACCAGTTATGCATGCCTTCAAACATGTACTATGCCTTAAAGCCAGTTATATGTGCCTTCACATGTATACTGTGCCTGAAAACCAGTTATACATACATTCACACCCATAATGTCCCTTAAAACCAGTTATACATGCATTTACACATATACTGTGCCTTATAAACAGTTATATATACATTCACATGCATACTGTACATTAAAACTAGTTACACATGCACTCATGGGCATACTGCACCTTAACACCAGTCATTCAAGCATTTATGCACATACTGTGCTTTACAACCAGTCATACATGCATTTGCTCAAAAACGGTGCTTTAAAACCAGTTCTACATGCATTCATGCACATACTGTGCTTTAAAACCTGTTATACATGCTTTCAAACACATACTGAGCCTTAAACCAGTTATATATTTTTTGCATACATGTTGTGCCTTAAAAGCAATGATATATGCTATCGCACACATAATGTGCCATAAAACCAGTTATACATGCATTCACACACATACTGTGCCATAAAAAAGGCTTATACATGCACTGAAACCCATACTGTGCCTTAAAACCAGTCATACATGCATTTTCTCAAAAACTGTGCCTTAAAACCACTTCTACATGCATTCATGCACATATTGGGCTTTAAAACCTTTTATACATGCTTTTGCATGCATACTGTGCCTTAAAGGCAGTTATATATGCATTCACACACATAATGTGCCATAAAACCAGTTATACATGCACTGAAACCCATACTGTGCCTTAAAACCAGTTATACATGCATCTATGCATATTCTGTGCCTTATAACCAGTTATACATTCATTCACACATATGCTGTGTCTTAACGTCAGTTATAAATAAAATCACACACATACTGTGCAATAAAAGCAGTTATACATGCATTCACATGCATACTGTGCCATAAAACCAGTTATACAAGCATTCCCACACATACTGTGCCTTAAAACCAGTTATATATGCATTCACACACATAATGTGCCATAAAATCAGTTATACATGCATTCACAGACATACAGTGCCATAAAACCAGTTATACATGCATTCAAACCCATACTGTGCCTTAAAACCAGTTATACATGCATTTAAGCATATTCTGTGCCTTATAACCAGTTATACATTCATTCACACACATGTTGTACCTTAAAACCAGTTATACATGCCTGCACATATGTTCTGTGCCTTAAAGCAAGTAAAACATGCATTAATGCACAAAATGTGTCTTAAAATCAGTTATACCTGCTTTTACAAACATACTATGCCTTAAAACCAGTTATACATGCATTCATACACATACTGTGCCTTAAAACCAGTTATACATACATTCACAGACAAACTGTGCTATTAAACCAGTTATACTTACATTCACACACATACTGTGCCTTAAAACCAGTTATATATGCACTCACACCCATACTGTGCCTTAAAATCAGATATACATGAATTCACATGCACACTGTGCCTTCAAACCAGTTATATATTTATTCACACACATACTGTGCCTTAAAGCCAGTTATATATGCATTTGCACACATAATGTGCCATAAAACCAGTTATACATGCATTCACACTCATACTGTGCTTAAAAAACAGTTATACATGCACTCAAACCCATACTGTGCCATAAAACCAGTTATACATGCATTTAAGAATATTCTGTGCCTTATAACCAGTTATACATTCATTCACACACATGCTGTGCCTTAAAACCAGTTATACATGCCTTTACACATGCTCTGTGCCTTAAAGCAAGTTAAACATGCATTAATGCACATACTGTGCCTTAAACTCAGTTATACCTGCTTTCACAAAAATACTATGCCTTAAAACCAGTTATACATGCATTTACATACATACAGTGCCATGAAATCAGTTACACATGCATTCACACACATACTGTGCATAAAAGCAGTTATATATGCATTCACACACATAATGTGCTGTAAAACCAGTTATGCATGCATTCACACATATACTGTGCCACAGAACCAGTTATACATGCACACAAACCCATAATGTGCCTTAAAACCAGTTATACATGCATCTACACATATTCTGTGCCTTATAACCAGTTATATATTCATTCACACACATGCAGTGCATTAAAATCAGTTATACATGCCTTCACACATGCTCTGTGCCTTAAAGCCAGTTATACATGCATTAATGCACATACTGTGCCTTAAAATCAGTTATACTTGCTTTCACAAACTTACTCTGCCTTAAAACCAGTTATACATGCATTTACGTACATACAATGCATTGAAATCAGTTATACATGCATTCACACACATACTGTGCATAAAAGCAGTTATATATGCATTCACACACATAATGTGCTGTAAAACCAGTTATGCATGCATTCACACACATACTGTGCCATAAAAAGTTATACCTGCTTTCACAAAAATACTATGCCTTAAAACCAGTTATACATGCATTCATACACATACTGTGCCTTAAAACCAGTTATACATGCCTTCACACATGCTCTGTGCCTTAAAGCCAGTTATGCATGCATTAATGCACATACTGTGCCTTGAAATCAGTTATACATGCCTTCACAAACATACTATGCCGAAAAAACAGTTATACATGCATTCATACACATACTGAGCCATAAAAGCAGTAAAACATGTGTTCACATACATACTGTGCCATAAAACTAGTTATACATGCATTCCTGCACATAATGTGCCTTAAAACCAATTATACATGCATTCACAGACATACTGTGCCATTCAACCAGTTATACATACATCCACACACATACTATGCCTTAAAACCTGTTATACATGCGTATACGCACATACTGTGCTTGAAACCATTTCTACATGTATTCGTGCACATAATGTGCTTTAAAACCTGTTATACCTGCCTTTGCACACATACTGAGCCTTACAACCAGTTATTCAAGTTTTTGCATACATACTGTGCCTTAAAACTAGTTATACATGTATTCCCACAAATAAAGTGCCGTAACACCAGTTATACATTCATTCCCACAGATGCAGTGCATTAAAACCAGTTTATATATGCGGTCACATGCATACTGTGCCTTAGAACCAGTTCTACATGCATTCACATGAATACTGTGTCTTAAAACCAGTTATATATGCATTTACACACAAACTGAGCATTAAAACCAGTCATACGTGCATTCACACCCACACTGTGCCTTAAAATCAGTTATACATGCATTCACACCCATACTGTGCCTTAAAACCAGTTATATATCCATTCATAACCATACTGTGCCTTAAAACCAGTTATACATGCATTTATGCATATACTGTGCCTTTTAACCAATTATACGTACATTCACACAGATACTGTACTTTAAAACTAGTTATACTTATACTCATGGGCAGAATGCAACTTAAAACAAGCTATACATTCTTTTATGCACACTTTGCCTTAAAAAACAGTTATACATGTATTTGTTATACATGCATACACGCACATACTGTGACTAAAACCAGTTCTGCTTGCATTCATGCACATGCTCTGCTTTGAAAGCAGTTATACATTCTTTTGCACACTTACTGTGCCTTAAAAACAGTTATTTATTTTTTTGACACCATACTTTGACTTAAAACCAGTTATATATGCAGTCATATGCATACTGGGCCATAACACCGGTTATACATGCATTCACACATAACGTGCCTTAAAAACAGTTGTACACACAGCCACAGGCACTCTGTGCTTTAAAACCAGTCATACATGCATTTACACACATACTGCACCTTAAAAACAGTTATACATTCATTCACACACATGCTGTGCCTTAAAACCAGTTATACATGCTTTTGCACACATACTGTGCCTTAAAACCAGTTATACATGCATTTACGTACATACAGTGCCTTGAAATCAGTTATACATGCATTCACACACATACTGTGCAATAAAAGCAGTTATACATGCATTCCCATGCATACTGTGCCATAAAACCAGTTATACAAGCATTCCCACACATACATGGCCTTAAAACCAGTAATATATGCATTCACACACATAATGTGCCATAAAACCAGTTATGCATGCATTCACACACATACTGTGACTTAAAAGCAGTTACACATGCACTCAAACCCATACTGTGCCTTAAAACCAGTTATACATGCATTTAAGCATATTATGTACTTTATAACCAGTTATACATTCATTCACACACATGCTGTGCCTTAAAACCAGTTATACATGCCTTCACACATGTTCTGTGCCTTAAAGCAAGTTTAAACATGCATTAAAGCACAAACTGTGCCTTAAAATCAATTATACCTGCTTTCACAAACATATTATGCCTTAAAACCAGTTATACATGCATTCACAGACATACTGTGCCATTAAACCAGTTATACATACATTCACACACATACTATGCCTTAAAACCAGTTATACATGTGTATACACACATACTGTGCCTTGAAACCAGTTCTACATGCATTTGTGCACATACTGTGCTTTAAAACCTGTTATAAATGCTTTCACACACATACTGAACCTTTAAACCAGTTATGCATGTTTTTGCATACATACTGTGCCTTAAAACTAGTTATATATGCATTCACACAAATAAAGTGCCATAACACCAGTTATACATTCATTCCCACACATGCAGTGCATAAAAAATAGTTTATATATGTAGTCACATGCATACTGTGCCTTAAAACCAGTTATACATGCATTCACATGCATACTGTGTCTTAAAACCAATTATATATGCATTTACACACAAACTGAGCCTTAAAACCAGTCATACATGCATTCTCACCCATACTGTGCCTTAAAATCAGTTATACATGCATTCACACCCATACTGTGCCTTAAAACCAGTTATATATCCATTCATAACCATACTGTACCTTCAAACCAGTTATACATGCATTTATGCATATACTGTGCCTTTTAAGCAATTATACATACATTCATACAGATACTGTACCTTAAAACCAGTTATACTTATACTCATAGGCAGACTGCACCTTAAAACAAGTTATACATGCCTTTATGCACATACTTTGCCTTAAAAAACAGTTATACATGTATTTGCTCACAAACTGTGCCTTAAAACCAGTTATACATGCATATGCGCACATACTGTGACTTAAAACCAGTTCTGCGTGCATTCATGCACATGCTCTGCTTTGAATCCAGTTATACATGCTTTTGCACACTTACTGTGCCTTAAAAACAGTTATTCTTTGACACCATGCTTTGATTTAAAACCAGTTATATATGCAGTCACATGCATACTGGGCCATAACACCAGTTATACGTGCATTCACACATAACATGCCTTAAAAGCAGTTGTACATACAGCCACAGACATTCTGTGCTTTCAAACCAGTCATACATGCATTTACATACATACTGCACCTTAAAAACAGTTATACATTCATTCATGCACATACTCTGCCTTAAAACACTTATACATGCTTTTGCACACATACTGTGCCTTAAAACCAGTTATACATGCCTTCACAAATGTACTATGCCTTAAAACCAGTTATACATGCCTTCACACATGTACTGTGCCTTAAAACCATTTATACATGCATTTATGTACATACTGCACCTTAAAACCTGTTATACATGCATTCACACACATAGTGTCCTGTAAAACCAGTTATACATGCAATCACAGACATACTGTGCCTTAAAACCAGTAATACTTACATTCACACACATATTGTTCTTTAAAACTAGTTTTATATGCATTCACACAAATACTGTGCTTTAAAACCAGTTATATATGCCTTCACACATGTACTATGCCTTAAAACCAGTTATATGTGCCTTCACATATGTACAGTGCCTTAAAACCAGTTATACATGCATTTACAGCCATACTATCCCTTAACACCAGTTATACATGCATTTACACATATACTGTGCCTTATAAATAGATATACATGCATTCACACATTTACTGTACCTTAAAACTAGTTATACATGCACTCATGGGCATACTGCACCTTAACACCAGTCATTCATGCATTTATGCACATACTGCACCTTAAAACCAGTCATACATGCATTTGCTCAATAACTGTGCCTTAAAACCAGTTCTACATACATTCATGCACATACTGTGCTTTAAAACCTGTTATACATGCTTTTGCACACATACTGAGCCTTAAAACCAGTTATACATTTTTGCATACATACTGTGCCTTAAAAGCAGTTATATATGCATTCACACACATAATGTGCCATAAAACCAGTTATACATGCATTCACACACATACTGTGCCATAAAACCAGTTATACATGCACTGAAACCCATACTGTGCCTTAAAACCAGTCACACATGCATTTGCTCAAAAACTGTGCCTTAAAACCAGTTCTACATGCATTCATGCACATACTGTGCTTTAAATCCTGTTATACATGCTTTCACACACATACTGAGCCTTAAAACCAGTTATACATTTTTTGCATACATACTGTGCCTTAAAAGCAGTTATATATGCATTCACACACATACTGTGCCATAAAACCAGTTATACATGCACTGAAACCTATACTGTGCCTTAAAACCAGTTATACATGCATCTATGCATATTCTGTGCCTTATAACCAGTTATACATTCATTCACACATATACTGTGCCTTAAAGTCAGTAATAAATACAGTCACACACATACTGTGCAATAAAAGCAGTTATACATGCATTCACATGCATACTGTGCCTTAAAACCAGTTATACATGCATTTAAGCATATTATGTGCCTTATAGCAAGTTATACATTCCTTAACACACATGCTGTACCTTAAAACCAGTTTTACATGCCTGCACACATGCTCTGTGCCTTAAAGCAAGTTAAACATGCATTAATGCACAAAATGTGCCTTAAAATCAGTTATACCTGCTTTTACAAACATACTATGCCTTAAAACAAGTTATATATGCATTCATACACATACTGTGCCTTAAAATCAGTTATACATTCATTCACATACATGCAGTGCATTAAAACCTGTTATACATGCCTTCACACATGCTCTGTGACTTAAAGCCAGTTATACATGCATCTACACAAACTGTCTGCCTTCTAACCACTTAAACATTCATTCACACACATGCAGTGTCTTAAAACCAGTTATACATGCCTTCACACATGCTCTGTGCCTTAAAGCCAGTTATACATGCATTAATGCACATACTGTGCCTTAAAATCAGTTATACAAGCTTTCATAAAAATACTATGCCGTAAAACCAGTTATACATGCATTAATACACATACTGTGCCATAAAAGCAGTAAAACATGTATTCACATGCATACTGTGCCATAAAACCAGTTATACATGCATTCCTGCACATAGTGTGTCATAAAACCAGTTGTACATGCATTCACAGACATACTGTGCCATCAAACTAGTTATACATACATTCACATACATACTGTGCCTTAAAACCAGATATTCATGCATTCACATGTACAATGTGCCTTCAAACCAGTTATAAATTAATTCACACACATACTGTGCCTTAAAGCCAGTTATATATGCATTCATACACATAATGTGCCATAAAACCAGTTATACATGCATTCACAGACATACTGTGCCATCAAACTAGTTATACATACATTCACACACATACTGTGCCTTAAAACCAGATATTCATGCATTCACATGTACAATGTGCCTTCAAACCAGTTATAAATTAATTCACACACATACTGTGCCTTAAAGCCAGTTATATATGCATTCATACACATAATGTGCCATAAAACCAGTTATACATGCATTCACACACATACTGTGCCATAAAATCAGTTATACATGTATTCAAACCCATACTTTGCCTTAAATACAGTTAAACATGCATTTAAGCATATACTGTGCCTTATAACCAGTGATATATACTTTCACACACATGCTGTGCCTTAACACCAATTATACATGCCTTCACACATGTTCTGTGCCTTAAAGCAAGTTAAACATGCATTAATGCACATACTGTGCCTTAAAATTAGTTATACCTGCTTTCACAAACATACTATGCTTTAAAACCAGTTATAAATGCATTCATACACATACTGTGCCTTAAAACCAGTTATATATGCATCTAGGCATATTCCATGCCTTATAACCAGTTATACATTCATTCACACACATGCAGTGCATTAAAACCAGTTATACATGCCTTCACACATGTTCTTTGCCTTAAAGCCAGTTATACATGCATCTCCTCAAACTCTCTGCCTTATAACCAGTTATACATTCATTAAAACACATGCAGTTCATTAAAACCAGTTATACATGCTGTCACACATGCTCTGTACCTTAAAACTAGTTATACATGCATTAATGCACATACTGTGCCCTAAAATCAGTTATACCTGTTTTCACAAACATACTATGCCATAATATCAGTTATACACATCCATTCATACACATTCTGTGCCATAAAAGCAGTAAAACATGTGTTCACATGCATACTGTGCCATAAAACCAGTTATACATGCATTCCTGCACATACTGTGCCTTAAAACCAGTTATACATGCATTCACAGACATACTGTGCCTTAAAACCAGTTATATATGCATTTACATACATACAGTGCCTTGAAATCAGTTATACATGCATTCACACACATACTGTGCAATAAAAGCAGTTATACATGCATTCACATGCATACTGTGCCATAAAACCAGTTATAGAAGCATTCCCACACACACATGGCCTTAAAACCAGTTATATATGCATTCACACACATAATGTGCCATAAAACCAGTTATGCATGCATTCACACACATACTGTGCCATAAAACCAGTTATACATGCACTCAAACCCATACTGTGCCTTAAAACCAGTTATACATGCATTTAAGCATATTCTGTACCTTATAACCAGTTATAAATTCATTCACACACATGCTGTGCCTTAAAACCAGTTATACATGCCTTCACACATGTTCTGTGCCTTAAAGCAAGTTAAACATGAATTTTTGCACAAACTGTGCCTTACAATCAGTTATACCTGCTTTCACAAAAATACTATGCATTAAAACCAGTTATACATGCATTCATACACATACTGTGTCTTAAAACCAGTTATACATGCATCTACGCATATTTCATGCCTTATAACCAGTTATACATTCATACACACACATGCAGTGCATTAAAACCAGTTATACAAGCCTTTACACATGCTCTGTGCCTTAAACCCAGTTATACATGCATTAATGCACATACTGTGCCTTAAAATCAGTTATACCTGCTTTCACAAAAATACTATGCCTTAAAACCAGTTATACATGCATTCATAAACATACTGTGCCTTAAAACCAGTTATACATGCCTTCACACATGCTCTGTGCCTTAAAGCCAGTTATACATGCATTAATGCACATACTGTGCCTTGAAATCAGTTATACATGCTCTTGCAAACATACTATTCTGTAAAACCAGTTATGCATGCATTCACACACATACTATGCCTTAAAACCAGTTATACATGCGTATACGCACATACTCTGCCTTGAAACCAGTTCAACATGCTTTTGTGCACATACTGTGCCTTAAAACCAGTTATACATGCATTTACGTACATACAGTGCCTTGAAATCAGTTATACATGCATTCACACACATACTGTGCAATAAAAGCAGTTATACATGCATTCACATGCATACTGTGCCTTAAAACCAGTTATACATGCATTTAAGCATATTCTGTGCCTTATAACCAGTTATACATTCCTTAACACACATGCTGTACCTTAAAACCAGTTTTACATGCCTGCACACATGCTCTGTGCCTTAAAGCAAGGTAAACGTGCATTAATGCACAAAAGGTGCCTTAAAATCAGTTATACCTGCTTTTACAAACATACTATGCCTTAAAACAAGTTATATATGCATTCATACACATACTGTGCCTTAAAATCAGTTATACGTTCATTCACATACATGCAGTGCATTAAAACCTGTTATACATGCCTTCACACATGCTCTGTGCCTTAAAGCCAGTTATACATGCATCTACACAAACTGTCTGCCTTCTAACCACTTAAACATTCATTCACACACATGCAGTGTCTTAAAACCAGTTATACATGCCTTCACACATGCTCTGTGCCTTAAAGCCAGTTATACATGCATTAATGCACATACTGTGCCTTAAAATCAGTTATACAAGCTTTCATAAAAATACTATGCCGTAAAACCAGTTATACATGCATTCATACACATACTGTGCTATAAAAGCAGTAAAACATGTATTCACATGCATACTGTGCCATAAAACCAGTTATACATGCATTCCTGCACATAGTGTGCCTTAAAACCAGTTGTACATGCATTCACAGACATATTGTGCCATTAAACTAGTTATACATACATTCAAACACATACTGTGCCTTAAAACCAGATATACATGCATTCACATCCACAATGTGCCTTCAAACCAGTTATAAATTAATTCACACACATACTGTGCCTTAAAGCCAGTTATATATGCATTCATACACATAATGTGCCATAAAACCAGTTATACATGCATTCACAGACATACTGTCCCATCAAACTAGTTATACATACATTCACACACATACTGTGCCTTAAAACCAGATATTCATGCATTCACATGTACAATGTGCCTTCAAACCAGTTATAAATTAATTCACACACATACTGTGCCTTAAAGCCAGTTATATATGAATTCATACACATAATGTGCCATAAAACCAGTTATACATGCATTCACACACATACTGTGCCATAAAATCAGTTATACATGTATTCAAACCCATACTTTGCCTTAAATACAGTTAAACATGCATTTAAACATCTTCTGTGCCTTATAACCAGTGATAAATTCCTTCACACACATGCTGTGCCTTAAAACCAATTATACATGCCTTCACACATGCTCTGTGCCTTAAAGCAACTTAAACATGCATTAATGCACATACTGTGCCTTAAAATCAGTTATACCTACTTTCACAAACATACTATGCCTTAAAACCAGTTATAAATGCATTCATACACATACTGTGCATTAAAACAAGTTATACGTGCATCTAGGCATATTCCGTGCCTTATAACCAGTTATACATTCATTCACACACACGCAGTGCATTAAAACCAGTTATACATGCCTTCACACATGTTCTGTGCCTTAAAGCCAGTTATACATGCATCTCCGCAAACTCTCTGCCTTATAACCAGTTATACATTCATTAAAACACATGCAGTGCATTAAAACCAGTTATACATGCCGTCACACATGCTCTGTACCTTAAAACCAGTTATACATGCATTAATGCACATACTGTGCCTTAAAATCAGTTATACCTGTTTTCACAAACATACTATGCCATAATACCAGTTATACACATGCATTCATACACATACTGTGCCATAAAAGCAGTAAAACATGTGTTCACATGCATACTGTGCCATAAAACCAGTTATACATGCATTCCTGCACATACTGTGCCTTAAAACCAGTTATATATGCATTCACAGACATACTGTGCCTTAAAACCAGTTATATATGCATTTACATACATACAGTGCCTTGAAATTAGTTATACATGCATTCACATACATACTGTGGAATAAAAGCAGTTATACATGAATTCACATTCATACTATGCCATAAAACCAGTTATAGAAGCATTCCCACACATACATGGCCTTAAAACCAGTTATATATGCATTCACACACATAATGTGCCATAAAACCAGTTATGCATGCATTCACACACATACTGTGCCATAAAACCAGTTATACATGCACTCAAACCCATACTGTGCCTTAAAACCAGTTATACATGCATTTAAGCATTATCTGTACCTTATAACCAGTTATAAATTCATTCACACACATGCTGTGCCTTAACATCAGTTATACATGCCTTCACACATGTTCTGTTCCTTAAAGCAAGTTAAACATGAATTAATGCACATACTGTGCCTTAAAATCAGTTATACCTGCTTTCACAAAAATACTATGACTTAAAACCAGTTATACATGCATTCATAAACATACTGTGCCTTAAAACCAGTTATACATGCATCTGCACATATTCCATGCCTTATAAACAGTTATACATTCATTCACACACATGCAGTGCATTAAAACCAGTTATACATGCATTTACACATGCTCTGTGCCTTAAACCCAGTTATACATGCATTAATGCACATACTGTGCCTTAAAATCAGTTATACCTGCTTTCACAAAAATACTATGCCTTACAACCAGTTATACATGCATTCATAAACATACTGTGCCTTAAAACCAGTTATACATGCCTTCACACATGCTCTGTGCCTTAAAGCCAGTTATACATGCATTAATGCACATACTGTGCCTTGAAACCAGTTCTACATGCTTTCGTGCACATACTGTGCCTTAAAACCAGTTATACATGCATTTGCGTACATACAGTGCCTTGAAATCAGTTGTACATGTATTCACACACAAACTGTGCAATAAAAGCAGTTATACATGCATTCACAGGCATGGCCTTAAAACCAGTAATATATGCATTCACTCACATAATGTGCAGTAAAACCAGTTATGCATGCATTCACACACATACTGTGACTTAAAACCAGTTATACATGCACTCAAACCCATACTCTGCCTTAAAACCAGTTATACATGCATTTAAGCATATTATGTACCTTATAACCAGTTATACATTCATTCACACACATGCTCTGCCTTAAAACCAGTTATACATGCCTTCACACATATTCTGTGCCTTAAAGCAAGTTAAACATGCATTAATGCACAAACTGTGCCTTAAAATCAGTTATACCTGCTTTCACAAACATATTATGCCTTAAAACCAGTTATACATGCATTCATACACATACTGTGCCTTAAACCCCGTTATACATGCATTCCTGCACATACTGTGCCTTAAAACCAGTTATACATGCATTCACAGACATACTGTGCCATTCACACAAATACTATGCGTTAAAACCAGTTATACATCCATATACTCACATACTGTGCCTTGAAACCAGTTCTATATGAATTTGTGCACATACTGTGCTTTAAATCCTGTTATACATGCTTTCGCACACATACTGAGCCTTAAAACCAGTTATACATTTTTTACATACATACTGTGCCTTAACAGCAGTTATACAAGCATTCCCACACATGCTGTGCCCTAAAACCAGTTATACATGCATTTAAGCATATGTTGTGCCTTATAACCAGTTATACATTCCTTAACACGTAAGCTGTACCTTAAAACCAGTTGTACATGCCTGCACACATGTTATGTGTGTTAAAACAAGTTAAACATGCATTAATCCACAAAATGTGCCTTAAAATCAGTTATACCTGCTATTACAAGCATACTATGCATTTAAACCAGTTATACATGCATTCAAACACATAATGTGCCTTAAGCCCAGTTATACATCCATCTACACATATTCCATGCCTTATAACCAGTTATACATTCATTCACACCATGCAGTGCATTAAAACCTGTTATACATGCCTTCACACATGCTCTGTGCCTTAAAGCCAGTTATACATGCATCTACGCAAACTCTCTGCCTTATAACCAGTTATACATTCATTCACACACATGCAGTGCCTTAAAACCAGTTATACATGCATTTACGCACATACTGCACCTTAAAAAACAGTTATACATTCATTCATGCACATACTCTGCCTTAAAACAAGTTATACATGCTTTTGCACACATACTGTGCCTTAAAACCAGTTATACATGCCTTCACAAATGTATTATGCCTTAAAACCAGTTGCACATGCCTTCACACGTGTACTGTGCCTTAAAACCATGTATACATGCATTTATGTACATACTGCACATTAAAACGAGTTATACATGCATTCACACACATAGTGTCCTTTAAAACCAGTTATACATGCAATCACAGACATAATCTGCCTCAAAACTAGTAATGTAATGAAAAAGAGTAAGTATACGCCGAAGCAGCACGTTCCAATAACAATAAATAAAGAAAAAATCAATGTCATGAACGGAACGTGAGAGCCTGTAAACCTTTTTAGTTACCAAATCTCAACGGTGTCACCAAAGGAGTATCAGCAGCAAAATAGCATGTAAGCAGCAAAATAGAAGTCCATAACTAGGCAAATTTCATTTCTAAAATCCAACACAGTATCAACGATTGTAGTAGGAACGTTCTTTATTCACACAAAGCAGGCTCAGTAAGCGTTTTCACCATACACGGCTTCCTCAGACTGTAACAAACCTTCTAACACCACAGTCACTTAAATACAATTACACAGATCTAAACAATCATTCAATCACCATGTAGTAAAATTATTTAAAGAGACCATGAATCCTATCTAACATTCTTGCTTGATTAAAATTACTCTGCATATCCATGCACGATCATTTAAAAACACTTGCAAATATAAAAAACACTTGCAAATATAAAAAACACTTGCAAATATGAAGAATAAAAAATATATACATATATGTATGTTTATGAAATCATTAATAAATTGATATATTCTTATTGCAAACCACAAACATGAAAACATGAATTGATGTCAACGCCTATTTAATCTCCTTTTCTTCAGCATGGGATGGATACTAACCTTGTCATTAAGACCAGGATGAGATTCCGCTCTACATCGCAGAATCCACCTTAGTTCCATTTCCAGCATATAATTCTCAACATCCCCCCCTCTGATGTTACTTTGGACATATTGTATTACAAGGAACGTGAACGTATGTTGCTCAGTGGTGGACATCTGATGTCTCGCTAATGCATTATTAGGGTCCTTCACCCTCATTTTATAACAGTGCTCCCTAATTCTCTCTCTCAATTGCCTGTTGGTTTTACCAATGTAAAACGCAGTACAGGCGGAGCAGAGTGCAAGGTAAACTACATTCTTAGACTTACAATTTGTCCCTGTCATAAAGGTAAATATCTGCCCTGTAATGGGTTGCTGAAAGCTGATACTGTCATTAATAAATCCACATTGGTTGCAATTACCACAGGCACTAGTATTAGACCCCAAATTGGAGTATTTGGTACCACTCTTATGACAAAGAATCTCTTTAAGGTTCCTCTTGTTTTTATACATATACTTTGGTCTTGAACCTACCAATTCCCTAATTTCATTATCAACACATAATACTGCCCAATGTTTCTCAATAATATCCTTCACATTATAGACATCTTGGGTGTAGAAAACAGGTAAACTAACACTAGTATCCCTATTCCTATGCATATACCCATTTCTTTCAACCTCATTGCTCCAGCTATTATCTGAAAAATATGGTCGGGCTGTAGTAGCCCTTAGTCCTTTGGTTTCTTTAATAACTCTGTCTACTTCAACACCATTATATGATCGGGCTATTAACCTGTTTCTCAGACTCGAAATCTCTTCATAATAACCCTCATCTATAGGATTGAGGCGAGAGGCTCTCATGGCTTGACCTCTCATTACGTTATTAAAAACGTGTAGGGGATGCATACTCGTTCTATGCAGTAAGGTGTTCTTGTAACAGCTCTTCTTATGGACAGCTGTATTCAACATACCATTCTGTAATCTTATTAGATCTACATCCAGGAATGACACTCTATCCCTGGAATACGTCATAGTAAATTTCAAGAAACGAGTTGTGTTGTTCATAAAAGCTGCAAATTCTAATAATTTTGCTTCAGTCCCCTCCCATATTAAAAAGAGGTCATCCACGAATCTCTTATAGAATCTTACATTCTATTTACATAACATATTAGATAGTAGTACTTCCCTTTCCCAAAAAGCCATAACTAGGTTAGCGTAGCTATTGGCACAGGATGTGCCCATAGCTACGCCATCCCTTTGTAAATATAACTCATCAGCAAATAAGAAAATATTATTTTCCAATATAACTTCAAGAAACAGCGCCAATAATTCAATCACATGAGTTTCCATACTGGAATATTTCCTCAAATAACTTTGCACATATTCAACACCACAGTCATTAGGAATGACCGTGAAAAGACTGGTCACATCAAATGTGACCAAATAATAATCACTATTCTCATCCAATTTGCTGACATGCTCATACAAACTAACAAGAAATTCTTTACTGTCTCTCAAAATAACATCATTCGAGTCTATAACTGGTCTTAAATGTTTTCCACATATAGTGAAAATGGTTGCGTCAACCAACCCTCTCCCGAAACAATGGGCCTCATAGAGGGTTTCACCAAGCTCTTGTGGACCTTGGGAGACCTTTCAATACAGGTATTAAGGGGTCATTCACCCTTAAGAACTTAGATAGATTTTTGTCTATAATTCCACTCTTAAATAGATCATCAATAGTGTCATACACACGAAACACTTTCAACCTTACTTGCTCCATATTCAATTTACTATAAAAGGAGGTGTCACTCAACATCAGTACAGTATCCCTATATGTCACAGCATCCATAATCACAATCAGACCTCCCTTATCTGCAGGGGCAATGATTATGGAATCATCATTTCTTAGGCTATCTAATGCTTGCCTTTGGGTAAAGGTCATGTTGTACTTGCCTTTCCTATTTCTACCATATCTATCACTATTACTATAGTATTCATATAAATCATGTTCCACTAGCCTCCCATATGTTTCCAATACAGGGTGTAATACTGGAACATATGTACTCGTAGGTTTGAAAGTATTCACACTAGAACTAGTATCACCCGAGTTCCCAAACTGTAATTTTAACTGAATGTTTCTAACGAACATCTTAATGTCAATCAATGTATCAGTGATATCACTCCTCTTAGTAGGAATGAATGTCAAACCCTTGTTCAGTACAGTTTCTTCATCTAAGCTCAGTACCCTACTAGACAAGTTAATTATAATTGATTCCCCTTCCTGCTCCACATCTTCTTTATGGTTGGACCTACTGACTCTGTGTCCATAACCTTTCGTTTTTGGCCCTGCTCATGGGCGTGTCCTCCCCTTGAATCGGGGTGACTGTATGGAAAGGGGTATCCCTGTTGTTAACATCATCAATGTTTCTGTGTTCTATAATTTTCCTCCTTACCACAGGTTGATTGACATTATTTATTTGAACAGTACACGCATCCTGTTTATTACTAGTTGTTGACATTCCATTCACACTGCTATCACTACTAGTTTTCTTATTAATAGTAACAACAGACGGATATAAATTCACACACTCAATTATCTGAAACAAAGTATTATTCTCATTGTCCATCAATTCACTATTAGCAATCCCAGTGCAACCGGTTTGCTTTGTAACATATAGGCAGAGTCATTACTATGATTTGCATGCTCAGTTATATTAGGGACAATATTCGACTCATTGGTTCCACTGGCCTGAACCTTCTTATTAGTCTTACTATGCATAGTCGGCCAAACAAAAATTTGGCCATTAGTAAAGTCATAAGTGTCCCTCTCAATCTTTTGTTTCTTTTGGTCTAAAGTCTTTTCTCAAACAGTAAGACATTGTCCATTAATCTATCAACTCCTAGCGTCGCCCTAGCCAAGGTGAACTTCCGAGTGATAGATTCGTACATATTCGTCACATCTTCACGTAATGCCAACTCCTCAGGTAGATGGTACTCTATTAATAACTTCATATAACTGAGCTCAATTCCATATTGAGCTTCTGCCATTAAGTAAAGATCCGGAAAATTGTTACCTGAGCTGGGCATTTTCAACACTCTCAGTCCCTGGATGATGCGTTTCTTCAGGCACGCCTCGAAATGGTGCCGTTGCAGCTGCAACCTCTTCAACTTAACGAAATTCGTCTCCAACAATTCTAATTGTTCAGCTAACTCCATTAGTTCCTCCGCGTTATCCACGCCGGACCCGCGTAGCATCTGGTTCAAATAGCAACAGAAAGTTATCACTTCCAGCAACACACTCTGCGAATCTATCCAACTTCCTTTTTCCGGTATTGTTAGCGTCAGGGACATACGCTAACTCTATTTCGTCTCCACCAACAGTACAGGCCATATCTTTAGCGTATAAATAAGGCACAGTGCATGTAATGAAAAAGAGTAAGTATACGCCGAAGCAGCACGTTCCAATAACAATAAATAAAGAAAAAATCAATGTCATGAATGGAACGTGAGAGCCTGTAAACCTTTTTAGTTACCAAATCTCAACGGTGTCACCAAAGGAGTATCAGCAGCAAAATAGCATGTAAGCAGCAAAATAGAAGTCCATAACTAGGCAAATTTCATTTCTAAAATCCAACACAGTATCAACGATTGTAGTAGGAACGTTCTTTATTCACACAAAGCAGGCTCAGTAAGCGCTTTCACCATACACGGCTTCCTCAGACTGTAACAAACCTTCTAACACCACAGTCACTTAAATACAATTACACAGATCTAAACAATCATTCAATCACCATGTAGTAAAATTATTTAAAGAGACCATGAATCCTATCTAACATTCTTGCTTGATTAAAATTACTCTGCATATCCATGCGATCATTTAAAACACTTGCAAATATAAAAACACTTGCAAATATAAAAACACTTGCAAATATGAAGAATAAAAATATATACATATATGTATGTTTATGAAATCATTAATAAATTGATATATTCTTATTGCAAACCACAAACATGAAAACATGAATTGATGTCAACGCCTATTTAATCTCCTTTTCTTCAGCATGGGATGGATACTAACCTTGTCATTAAGACCAGGATGAGATTCCGCTCTACATCGCAGAATCCAGCTTAGTTCCATTTCCAGCGTATAATTCTCAACATCCCCCCCTCTGATGTTACTTTGGACATATTGTATTACAAGGAACGTGAACGTATGTTGCTCAGTGGTGGACATCTGATGTCTCGCTAATGCATTATTAGGGTCCTTCACCCTCATTTTATAACAGTGCTCCCTAATTCTCTCTCTCAATTGCCTGTTGGTTTTACCAATGTAAAACGCAGTACAGGTGGAGCAGAGTGCAAGGTAAACTACATTCTTAGACTTACAATTTGTCCCTGTCATAAAGGTAAATATCTGCCCTGTAATGGGTTGCTGAAAGCTGATACTGTCATTAATAAATCCACATTGGTTGCAATTACCACAGGCACTAGTATTAGACCCCAAATTGGAGTATTTGGTACCACTCTTATGACAAAGAATCTCTTTAAGGTTCCTCTTGTTTTATACATATACTTTGGTCTTGAACCTACCAATTCCCTAATTTCATTATCAACACATAATACTGCCCAATGTTTCTCAATAATATCCTTCACATTATAGACATCTTGGGTGTAGAAAACAGGTAAACTAACACTAGTATCCCTATTCCTATGCATATACCCATTTCTTTCAACCTCATTGCTCCAGCTATTATCTGAAAAATATGGTCGGGCTGTAGTAGCCCTTAGTCCTTTGGTTTCTTTAATAACTCTGTCTACTTCAACACCATTATATGATCGGGCTATTAACCTGTTTCTCAGACTCGAAATCTCTTCATAATAACCCGATGAGGGTTATTATGAAGAGATTTCGAGTCTGAGAAACAGGTTAATAGCCCGATCATATAATGGTGTTGAAGTAGACAGAGTTATTAAAGAAACCAAAGGACTAAGGGCTACTACAGCCCGACCATATTTTTCAGATAATAGCTGGAGCAATGAGGTTGAAAGAAATGGGTATATGCATAGGAATAGGGATACTAGTGTTAGTTCACCTGTTTTCTACACCCAAGATGTCTATAATGTGAAGGATATTATTGAGAAACATTGGGCAGTATTATGTGTTGATAATGAAATTAGGGAATTGGTAGGTTCAAGACCAAAGTATATGTATAAAAACAAGAGGAACCTTAAAGAGATTCTTTGTCATAAGAGTGGTACCAAATACTCCAATTTGGGGTCTAATACTAGTGCCTGTGGTAATTGCAACCAATGTGGATTTATTAATGACAGTATCAGCTTTCAGCAACCCATTACAGGGCAGATATTTACCTTTATGACAGGGACAAATTGTAAGTCTAAGAATGTAGTTTACCTTGCACTCTGCTCCGCCTGTACTGCTTTACATTGGTAAAACCAACAGGCAATTGAGAGAGAGAATTAGGGAGCACTGTTATAAAATGAGGGTGAAGGACCCTAATAATGCATTAGCGAGACATCAGATGTCCACCACTGAGCAACATACGTTCACGTTCCTTGTAATACAATATGTCCAAAGTAACATCAGAGGGGGGGATGTTGAGAATTATACGCTGGAAATGGAACTAAGCTGGATTCTGCGATGTAGAGCGGAATCTCATCCTGGTCTTAATGACAAGGTTAGTATCCAACCCATGCTGAAGAAAAGGAGATTAAATAGGCGTTGACATCAATTCATGTTTTCATGTTTGTGGTTTGCAATAAGAATATATCAATTTATTAATGATTTCATAAACATACATATATGTATATATTTTTTATTCTTCATATTTGCAAGTGTTTTTTATATTTGCAAGTGTTTTTTATATTTGCAAGTGTTTTTAAATGATCGTGCATGGATATGCAGAGTAATTTTAATCAAGCAAGAATGTTAGATAGGATTCATGGTCTCTTTAAATAATTTTACTACATGGTGATTGAATGATTGTTTAGATCTGTGTAATTGTATTTAAGTGACTGTGGTGTTAGAAGGTTTGTTACAGTCTGAGGAAGCCGTGTATGGTGAAAGCGCTTACTGAGCCTGCTTTGTGTGAATAAAGAACGTTCCTACTACAATCGTCGATACTGTGTTGGATTTTAGAAATGAAATTTGCCTAGTTATGGACTTCTATTTTGCTGCTTACATGCTATTTTGCTGCTGATACTCCTTTGGTGACACCGTTGAGATTTGGTAACTAAAAAGGTTTACAGGCTCTCACGTTCCGTTCATGACATTGATTTTTTCTTTATTTATTGTTATTGGAACGTGCTGCTTCGGCGTATACTTACTCTTTTTCATTACATGCACTGTGCCTTATTTATACGCTAAAGATATGGCCTGTACTGTTGGTGGAGACGAAATAGAGTTAGCGTATGCCCCTGACGCTAACAATACCGGAAAAAGGAAGTTGGATAGATTCGCAGAGTGTGTTGCTGGAAGTGATAACTTTCTGTTGCTATTTGAACCAGATGCTACGCGTGGGTCCGAAGTGGATAACGCGGAGGAACTAATGGAGTTAGCTGAACAATTAGAATTGTTGGAGACGAATTTCGTTAAGTTGAAGAGGTTGCAGCTACAACGGCACCATTTCGAGGCGTGCCTGAAGAAACGCATCATCCCCAGGGACTGAGAGTGTTGAAAATGCCCAGCTCAGGTAACAATTTTCCGGATCTTTTACTTAAATGGCAGAAGCTCAATATGGAATTGAGCTTCAGTTATATGAAGTTATTAATAGAGTACCATCTACCTGAGGAGTTGGCATTACGTGAAGATGTGACGAATATGTACGAATCTATCACTCGGAAGTTCACCTCGGCTAGGGCGACGCTAGGAGTTGATAGATTAATGGACAATGTCTTACTGTTTGAGAAAAGACTTTTAGACCAAAAGAAACAAAAGATTGACAGGGACACTTATGACTTTACTAATGGCCAAATTTTTGTTTGGCCGAGGACTATGCATAGTAAGACTGATAAGAAGGTTCAGGCCAGTGGAACCAATGAGTCGAATATTGTCCCTAATATAACTGAGCATGCAAATCATAGTAATGACTCTGCCTATGTTACACAAAGCAAACCGGGTTGCACTGGGATTGCTAATAGTGAATTGATGGACAATGAGAATAATACTCTTGTTTCAGATAATTCTGAGTGTGTGAATTTATATCCGTCTGTTGTTACTATTAATAAGAAAACTAGTAGTGATAGCAGTGTGAATGGAATGTCAACAACTAGTAATAAACAGGATGCGTGTACTGTTCAAATAAATAATGTCAATCAACCTGTGGTAAGGAGGAAAATTATAGAACACAGAAACATTGATGATGTTAACAACAGGGATACCCCTTTCGATACAGTCACCCGATTCAAGGGGAGGACACGCTCCATGAGCAGGGGCCGTCAAAAACGAAAGGTTATGGACACAGAGTCAGTAGGTCCAACCATAAAGAAGATGTGGAGCAGGAAGGGGAATCAATTATAATTAACTTGTCTAGTAGGGTACTGAGCTTAGATGAAGAAACTGTACTGAACAAGGGTTTGACATTCATTCCTACTAAGAGGAGTGATATCACTGATACATTGATTGACATTAAGATGTTCGTTAGAAACATTCAGTTAAAATTACAGTTTGGGAACTCGGGTGATACTAGTTCTAGTGTGAATACTTTCAAACCTACCAGTACATATGTTCCAGTATTACACCCTGTATTGGAAACATATGGGAGGCTAGTGGAACATGATTTATATGAATACTATAGTAATAGTGATAGATATGGTAGAAATAGGAAAGGCAAGTACAACATGACCTTTACCCAAAGGCAAGCATTAGATAGCCTAAGAAATGATGATTCCATAATCATTGCCCCTGCAGATAAGGGAGGTCCGATTGTGATTATGGATGCTGTGACATATAGGGATACTGTACGCCTGATGTTGAGTGACACCTCCTTTTATAGTAAATTGAATATGGAGCAAGTAAGGTTGAAAGTGTTTCGTGTGTATGACACTATTGATGATCTATTTAAGAGTGGAATTATAGACAAAAATCTATCTAAGTTCTTAAGGGTGAATGACCCCTTAATACCTGTATTGAAAGGTCTCCCAAGGTCCACAAGAGCTTGGTGAAACCCTCTATGAGGCCCATTGTTTCGGGAGAGGGTTGGTTGACGCAACCATTTTCACTATATGTGGAAAAACATTTAAGACCAGTTATAGACTCGAATGATGTTATTTTGAGAGACAGTAAAGAATTTCTTGTTAGTTTGTATGAGCATGTCAGCAAATTGGATGAGAATAGTGATTATTATTTGGTCACATTTGATGTGACCAGTCTTTTCACGGTCATTCCTAATGACTGTGGTGTTGAATATGTGCAAAGTTATTTGAGGAAATATTCCAGTATGGAAACTCATGTGATTGAATTATTGGTGCTGTTTCTTGAAGTTATATTGGAAAATAATATTTTCTTATTTGCTGATGAGTTATATTTATTAGGATGGTAGCTATGGGCACATCCTGTGCCAATAGCTACGCTAACCTAGTTATGGCTTTTTGGGAAAGGGAAGTACTACTATCTAATATGTTATGTAAATAGAATGTAAGATTCTATAAGAGATTCGTGGATGACCTCTTTTTAATATGGGAGGGGACTGAAGCAAAATTATTAGAATTTGCAGCTTTTATGAACAACACAACTCGTTTCTTGAAATTTACTATGACGTATTCCAGGGATAGAGTGTCATTCCTGGATGTAGATCTAATAAGATTACAGAATGGTATGTTGAATACAGCTGTCCATAAGAAGAGCTGTTACAAGAACACCTTACTGCATAGAACGAGTATGCATCCCCTACACGTTTTTAATAACGTAATGAGAGGTCAAGCCATGAGAGCCTCTCGCCTCAATCCTATAGATGAGGGTTATTATGAAGAGATTTCAAGTCTGAGAAACAGGTTAATAGCCCGATCATATAATGGTGTTGAAGTAGAGTTATTAAAGAAACCAAAGGACTAAGGGCTACTACAGCCCGACCATATTTTTCAGATAATAGCTGGAGCAATGAGGTTGAAAGAAATGGGTATATGCATAGGAATAGGGATACTAGTGTTAGTTTACCTGTTTTCTACACCCAAGATGTCTATAATGTGAAGGATATTATTGAGAAACATTGGGCAGTATTATGTGTTGATAATGAAATTAGGGAATTGGTAGGTTCAAGACCAAAGTATATGTATAAAAACAAGAGGAACCTTAAAGAGATTCTTTGTCATAAGAGTGGTACCAAATACTCCAATTTGGGGTCTAATACTAGTGCCTGTGGTAATTGCAACCAATGTGGATTTATTAATGACAGTATCAGCTTTCAGCAACCCATTACAGGGCAGATATTTACCTTTATGACAGGGACAAATTGTAAGTCTAAGAATGTAGTTTACCTTGCACTCTGCTCCGCCTGTACTGCGTTTTACATTGGTAAAACCAACAGGCAATTGAGAGAGAGAATTAGGGAGCACTGTTATAAAATGAGGGTGAAGGACCCTAATAATGCATTAGCGAGACATCAGATGCCCACCACTGAGCAACATACGTTCACGTTCCTTGTAATACAATATGTCCAAAGTAACATCAGAGGGGGGGATGTTGAGAATTATACGCTGGAAATGGAACTAAGGTGGATTCTGCGATGTAGAGCGAATCTCATCCTGGTCTTAATGACAAGGTTAGTATCCATCCCATGCTGAAGAAAAGGAGATTAAATAGGCGTTGACATCAATTCATGTTTTCATGTTTGTGGTTTGCAATAAGAATATATCAATTTATTAATGATTTCATAAACATACATATATGTATATATTTTTTATTCTTCATATTTGCAAGTGTTTTTTATATTTGCAAGTGTTTTTTATATTTGCAAGTGTTTTAAATGATCGTGCATGGATATGCAGAGTAATTTTAATCAAGCAAGAATGTTAGATAGGATTCATGGTCTCTTTAAATAATTTTACTACATGGTGATTGAATGATTGTTTAGATCTGTGTAATTGTATTTAAGTGACTGTGGTGTTAGAAGGTTTGTTACAGTCTGAGGAAGCCGTGTATGGTGAAAGCGCTTACTGAGCCTGCTTTGTGTGAATAAAGAACGTTCCTACTACAATCGTTGATACTGTGTTGGATTTTAGAAATGAAATTTGCCTAGTTATGGACTTCTATTTTGCTGCTTACATGCTATTTTGCTGCTGATACTCCTTTGGTGACACCGTTGAGATTTGGTAACTAAAAAGGTTTACAGGCTCTCACGTTCCGTTCATGACATTGATTTTTTCTTTATTTATTGTTATTGGAACGTGCTGCTTCGGCGTATACTTACTCTTTTTCATTACATGCACTGTGCCTTATTTATACGCTAAAGATATGGCCTGTACTGTTGGTGGAGATTTAAATAGAGTTAGCGTATGTCCCTGACGCTAACAATACCGGAAAAAGGAAGTTGGATAGATTCGCAGAGTGTGTTGCTGGAAGTGATAACTTTCTGTTGCTATTTGAACCAGATGCTACGCGTGGGTCCGAAGTGGATAACGCGGAGGAACTAATGGAGTTAGCTGAACAATTAGAATTGTTGGAGACGAATTTCGTTAAGTTGAAGAGGTTGCAGCTACAACGGCACCATTTCGAGGCGTGCCTGAAGAAACGCATCATCCCCAGGGGACTGAGAGTGTTGAAAATGCCCAGCTCAGGTAACAATTTTCCGGATCTTTTACTTAAATGGCAGAAGCTCAATATGGAATTGAGCTTCAGTTATATGAAGTTATTAATAGAGTGCCATCTACCTGAGGAGTTGGCATTACGTGAAGATGTGACGAATATGTACGAATCTATCACTCGGAAGTTCACCTCGGCTAGGGCGACGCTAGGAGTTGATAGATTAATGGACAATGTCTTACTGTTTGAGAAAAGACTTTTAGACCAAAAGAAACAAAAGATTGAGAGGGACACTTATGACTTTACTAATGGCCAAATTTTTGTTTGGCCGAGGACTATGCATAGTAAGACTGATAAGAAGGTTCAGGCCAGTGGAACCAATGAGTCGAATATTGTCCCTAATATAACTGAGCATGCAAATCATAGTAATGACTCTGCCTATGTTACACAAAGCAAACCGGGTTGCACTGGGATTGCTAATAGTGAATTGATGGACAATGAGAATAATACTCTTGTTTCAGATAATTCTGAGTGTGTGAATTTATATCCGTCTGTTGTTACTATTAATAAGAAAACTAGTAGTGATAGCAGTGTGAATGGAATGTCAACAACTAGTAATAAACAGGATGCGTGTACTGTTCAAATAAATAATGTCAATCAACCTGTGGTAAGGAGGAAAATTATAGAACACAGAAACATTGATGATGTTAACAACAGGGATACCCCTTTCCCGATACAGTCACCCCGATTCAAGGGGAGGACACGCTCCATGAGCAGGGGCCGTCAAAAATGAAAGGTTATGGACACAGAGTCAGTAGGTCCAACCATAAAGAAGATGTGGAGCAGGAAGGGGAATCAATTATAATTAACTTGTCTAGTAGGGTACTGAGCTTAGATGAAGAAACTGTACTGAACAAGGGTTTGACATTCATTCCTACTAAGAGGAGTGATATCACTGATACATTGATTGACATTAAGATGTTCGTTAGAAACATTCAGTTAAAATTACAGTTTGGGAACTCGGGTGATACTAGTTCTAGTGTGAATACTTTCAAACCTACGAGTACATATGTTCCAGTATTACACCCTGTATTGGAAACATATGGGAGGCTAGTGGATCATGATTTATATGAATACTATAGTAATAGTGATAGATATGGTAGAAATAGGAAAGGCAAGTACAACATGACCTTTACCCAAAGGCAAGCATTAGATAGCCTAAGAAATGATGATTCCATAATCATTGCCCCTGCAGATAAGGGAGGTCCGATTGTGATTATGGATGCTGTGACATATAGGGATACTGTACGCCTGATGTTGAGTGACACCTCCTTTTATAGTAAATTGAATATGGAGCAAGTAAGGTTGAAAGTGTTTCGTGTGTATGACACTATTGATGATCTATTTAAGAGTGGAATTATAGACAAAAATCTATCTAAGTTCTTAAGGGTGAATGACCCCTTAATACCTGTATTGAAAGGTCTCCCCAAGGTCCACAAGAGCTTGGTGAAACCCTCTATGAGGCCCATTGTTTCGGGAGAGGGTTGGTTGACGCAACCATTTTCACTATATGTGGAAAAACATTTAAGACCAGTTATAGACTCGAATGATGTTATTTTGAGAGACAGTAAAGAATTTCTTGTTAGTTTGTATGAGCATGTCAGCAAATTGGATGAGAATAGTGATTATTATTTGGTCACATTTGATGTGACCAGTCTTTTCACGGTCATTCCTAATGACTGTGGTGTTGAATATGTGCAAAGTTATTTGAGGAAATATTCCAGTATGGAAACTCATGTGATTGAATTATTGGCGCTGTTTCTTGAAGTTATATTGGAAAATAATATTTTCTTATTTGCTGATGAGTTATATTTACAAAGGGATGGCGTAGCTATGGGCACATCCTGTGCCAATAGCTACGCTAACCTAGTTATGGCTTTTTGGGAAAGGGAAGTACTACTATCTAATATGTTATGTAAATAGAATGTAAGATTCTATAAGAGATTCGTGGATGACCTCTTTTTTAATATGGGAGGGGACTGAAGCAAAATTATTAGAATTTGCAGCTTTTATGAACAACACAACTCATTTCTTGAAATTTACTATGACGTATTCCAGGGATAGAGTGTCATTCCTGGATGTAGATCTAATAAGATTACAGAATGGTATGTTGAATACAGCTGTCCATAAGAAGAGCTGTTACAAGAACACCTTACTGCATAGAACGAGTATGCATCCCCTACACGTTTTTAATAACGTAATGAGAGGTCAAGCCATGAGAGCCTCTCGCCTCAATCCTATAGATGAGGGTTATTATGAAGAGATTTCAAGTCTGAGAAACAGGTTAATAGCCCGATCATATAATGGTGTTGAAGTAGAGTTATTAAAGAAACCAAAGGACTAAGGGCTACTACAGCCCGACCATATTTTTCAGATAATAGCTGGAGCAATGAGGTTGAAAGAAATGGGTATATGCATAGGAATAGGGATACTAGTGTTAGTTTACCTGTTTTCTACACCCAAGATGTCTATAATGTGAAGGATATTATTGAGAAACATTGGGCAGTATTATGTGTTGATAATGAAATTAGGGAATTGGTAGGTTCAAGACCAAAGTATATGTATAAAAACAAGAGGAACCTTAAAGAGATTCTTTGTCATAAGAGTGGTGCCAAATACTCCAATTTGGGGTCTAATACTAGTGCCTGTGGTAATTGCAACCAATGTGGATTTATTAATGACAGTATCAGCTTTCAGCAACCCATTACAGGGCAGATATTTACCTTTATGACAGGGACAAATTGTAAGTCTAAGAATGTAGTTTACCTTGCACTCTGCTCCGCCTGTACTGCGTTTTACATTGGTAAAACCAACAGGCAATTGAGAGAGAGAATTAGGGAGCACTGTTATAAAATGAGGGTGAAGGACCCTAATAATGCATTAGCGAGACATCAGATGCCCACCACTGAGCAACATACGTTCACGTTCCTTGTAATACAATATGTCCAAAGTAACATCAGAGGGGGGGATGTTGAGAATTATACGCTGGAAATGGAACTAAGGTGGATTCTGCGATGTAGAGCGGAATCTCATCCTGGTCTTAATGACAAGGTTAGTATCCATCCCATGCTGAAGAAAAGGAGATTAAATAGGCGTTGACATCAATTCATGTTTTCATGTTTGTGGTTTGCAATAAGAATATATCAATTTATTAATGATTTCATAAACATACATATATGTATATATTTTTTATTCTTCATATTTGCAAGTGTTTTTTATATTTGCAAGTGTTTTTTATATTTGCAAGTGTTTTTAAATGATCGTGCATGGATATGCAGAGTAATTTTAATCAAGCAAGAATGTTAGATAGGATTCATGGTCTCTTTAAATAATTTTACTACATGGTGATTGAATGATTGTTTAGATCTGTGTAATTGTATTTAAGTGACTGTGGTGTTAGAAGGTTTGTTACAGTCTGAGGAAGCCGTGTATGGTGAAAGCGCTTACTGAGCCTGCTTTGTGTGAATAAAGAACGTTCCTACTACAATCGTTGATACTGTGTTGGATTTTAGAAATGAAATTTGCCTAGTTATGGACTTCTATTTTGCTGCTTACATGCTATTTTGCTGCTGATACTCCTTTGGTGACACCGTTGAGATTTGGTAACTAAAAAGGTTTACAGGCTCTCACGTTCCGTTCATGACATTGATTTTTTCAAAACTAGTAATACTTACATTGACACACATATTGTGCTTTAAAACTAGTTTTATATGCATCCACACAAATACTGTGCTTTAAAACCAGTTATACATGCCTTCACACGTACTGTGCCTTAAAACCAGTTATATGTGCCTTCACATGTGTACAGTGCCTTAAAACCAGTTATACATGCATTCACACCCATACTGTACCTCAAAACCAGTTATACATGCATTTACACATATGCTGTGCCTTATAAACAGTTATACATACATTCACACACATACTGTACCTTAAAACTAGTTATACATGCACTCATGGGTATACTGCACCTTAACACCAGTCATTCATGCATTTATGCACATACTGTGCCTTAAAACCAGTCATACATGCATTTGCTCAATAACTGTGCCTTAAAACCAGTTCTACATGCATTCATGCACATACTGTGCTTTAAAACCTGTTATACATGCTTTCACACACATACTGAGCCTTAAAACCAGTTATAGATGCATTCACAGACATACTGTGCCTTAAAACCAGTTATACATGCATTTATATACATACACTGCCTTGAAATCAGTTATACATGCATTCACACACATACTGTGCAAAAGCAGTTATACATGCATTCACATGCATACTGTGCCATGCAACCAGTTATACAAGCATTCTCACAGATACATGGCCTTAAAACCAGTTATATATGCATTCACACACATAATGTGCCATAAAACCAGTTATGCATGCATTCACACACATACTGTGCCATAAAACCAGTTATACATGCACTCAAACCCATACTGTGCCTTAAAACCAGTTATACATGCATTTAAGCATATTCTGTACCTTATAACCAGTTATAAATTCATTCACACACATGCTGTGCCTTAAAACCAGTTATACATGCCTTCACACATGTTCTGTGCCTTAAAGCAAGTTAAACATGAATTAATGCACAAACTGTGCCTTACAATCAGTTATACCTGCTTTCACAAACATATTATGCCTTAAAACCAGTTATACATGCATTCATACACATACTGTGCCTTAAAACCAGTTATACATGCATCTACGCATATTTTGTGCCTTATAACCAGTTATACATTCATTCACACACATGCAGTGCATTAAAAGCAGTAATACATGCCTTTACACATGCTCTGTGCCTTAAACCCAGTTATACATGCATTAATGCACATACTGTGCCTCAAAATCAGTTAAACCTGCTTTCACAAAAATACTATGCCTTAAAACCAGTTATACATGCACTCATAAACATACTGTGCCTTAAAACCAGTTTTACATGCATTCACACATGTTCTTTGCCTTATAGCCAGTTATACATGCATTAAGGCACATACTGTGCATTACAATCAGTTAGACCTGTTTTCACAAACATACTATGCCATAATACTCGTTATACACATGTATTCATACACATACTGTGCCATAAAAGCAGTAAAACATGTGTTCACATGCATACTGTGCCATAAAACCAGTTATACATGCATTCCTGCACATACTGTACCTTAAAACCAGTTATAATTGCATTTACAGACATACTGTGCCTTAAAACCAGTTATATATGCATTTACACACATAATGTGCCAGAAAACCTGTTATGCATGCATTCACACGCATACTGTGCCATAAAACCAGTTATACATGTACTCAAACCCTACTGTGCCTTAAGAACAGTTATACATGCATTTAAGCATATTCTGTACCATATAACCAGTTAAAAATTAATTCACACACAAGTGGTGCCTTAAAACCATTTATACATGCCTTCACACATGTTCTGTGCCTTAAAGCAAGTTAAACATGAATTAATGCACAAACTGTGCCTTAAAATCTGTTATACCTGCTTCACAAACATATTATGCCTTAAAAACAGTTATACATGCATTCATACACATATTGTGCCTTAAAACCAGTTATGCATGCATCTACGCATATTCTGTTCCTTATAACCAGTTATACATTCATTCACACACATGCAGTGCATTAAAACCAGTTATACATGCCTTTACACATGCTCTGTGCCTTAAACCCAGTTATACATGCATTAATGCACATACTGTGCCTTAAAATCAGTTATCTATGCCTTAAAACCAGTTATACATGCATTCATAAACATACTGTGCCTTAAAACCAGTTATACATGCCTTCACACATGCTCTGTGCCTTAAAGCCAGTTATACATGCATTAATGCACATACTGTGCCTTAAAATCAGTTATACATGCTTTCACAAAAATACTATGCTATAAAACCAGTTATGCATGCATTCATACACATACTGTGCCATAAAAGCAGTAAAACATGTATTCACATGCATACTGTGCCATAAAACCAGTTATACATGCATTCCTGCACATACTGTGCCTTAAAACCAGTTATACATGCATTCACAGACATACTGTGCCATTAAACCAGTTATACATGCATTCACACACATACTATGCCTTAAAACCAGTTATATATGCAGTCACACCCATACTGTGCCTTAAAACCAGATATACATGCATTCGCATGCACACTGTGCCTTCAAACCAGTTATAAATTCATTCACACACATACTGTGCCTTAAAGCCAGTTATAAATGCATTCATACACATAATGTGCCATAAAACCAGCTATACATGCATTCACACACATACTGTGTCATAAAATCAGTTATAAATGCATTCAAACCCATACTTTGCCTTAAAACCAGTTAAACATGCATTTAAGCATATTCTTTGCCTTATAACCAGTGATACATTCATTCACACACATGCTGTGCCTTAAAACCAGTTAGACATGCCTTCACAGGTGTTCTTTGCCTTAAAGCAAGTTAAACATGCATTAATGCACATACTCTGCCTTAAAATCAGTTATACCTGCTTTCACAAACATCCTATGCCTTTAAACCAGTTATAAATGCATTCATACACATACTGTTCTTTAAAACCAGTTATACATGCATCTAGGCAGATTCTGTGCCTTATAACCAGTTATACATTCATTCAGACACATGCAGTGCATTAAAACCAGTTATACATTCCTTCACACATGCTCTGTGCCTTAAAGCCAGTTATACATGCATCTCCACAAACTCTCTGCCTTATAACCAGTTATGCATTCATTCACACACATGCGGTCCCTTAAAACTAGTTATCCATGCCTTCACACATGCTCTGTGCCTTAAAGCCAGTTATAGGTTCATAGGTTCATACTAGGCTATCTGCCCTAGGGCATTTATAAGCCTAGCCAGAGTGTGCATGGCTTTCGCCACCCATTTTAAATTAATTTTGCTATGTCCTTTTTCGAGGTTAGTATACTGTGCCTCTGTCTAACAGTGACACAGAAGTGATACCCGGGGTAAACCTACGATCTCCCATCCACTCATCAAGATTCTTCTTGAAGAGAGTCAATGAGGGACTCTGCCTAACCTGGACTGGGATTTTATTCCAGAGTGAAGGGAGCCTCTGGGTTATGAATCTATCCCTCCAGCATGTCCTATTTATTTCAGTGCTGAGGTTTAAGTCCCTCAAGCGCGTACCTCGATGGGATTTGGATTTTCTGACGTGCAGCATGTCTATTAATTCCGGGTTGGGCATGGCCTTATACGTCAGGCACAGATCGCCTCTGAGCAGGCGGTATGCCACTGACTAGAGCTGGAGTTTCTTTAACTGGGCAGCATACGGCATCTGTTTGAGCCCCTTGATCCTCTTGGTGAGGTACTTTTGGGGTCTTTCCAGTTGCTGCAGGTGTCTGGTAAGGTACATCCCAAAAGGGGCATTGTACTCAATTATGGGCCTGATGAGGGATGATAAAGAGGCACGATGACCTCCCCTGATCTAGATGTGAATCCCTTCATGATTAGGTGGGCTATATAAAATGTTTTTCTAACCACTTTGGCCACGTGGTTGTCAAATGAGAGATTGCTATCAACTTGGGTCCCCAGGTCCCTAATTACTTCTTCTGTACTTAATGGATTACCATCTATGTGGTAATTTGTGGGCACTTTGTTTTGCCAAAGGGATGACTATACACTTTTGGCGTTTAACTTGAGGCCATGGCTCTGGCACCAGTTGTCTGTTTCTATGAGGCCCTTTTGGAGGATGCTTGTGTCAGCTGGAGAGTCTATTATGGCGCCCAGTTTGCAGTCATCTGCGAACTTGGTCAGCCACAGTCCTTCCATGTTGGCCTGTACCACCGAAAAATATATACCGAACAAGAGGTCCCAAGACTGAGCCTTGTGGGACACCACTTGTAACTGGTTTGGAGTCTGACATGGCTCCAGCTATTCTAACCATGTGGGTTCTGTCCTTGAGCCAGTTTGCAACCCATCTAGTGACATGGGGGTTTATATTTAAGCTGGTGAGCTTATTTATAATGCCCGATTGGGGTATTGTATCGAAGGCTTTTGCGAGGTCCAGGTTGGCTGTGTGGACCACCTTCCCCTTGTCAATGGCCTTGGTGACTGTTTCAAAGAAATTGACCAGGTTTAAGAGGCAGGATCTGCCCTTAACAAAGCCGAACTGGGTAGGATCCAGTGTCTGTAGGTCCCCAATATCTTTATTTATAAGGTCCATGATGATCCTTTCCATAGCTTTGCAGACCAAGCTAGTGAGACTTATGGGGCGATAGTTTCCAGGATCCGTTGAGGCACCACCTTTGTGGAGAGAGACCGCTGTTGCTGTACGCCACTCTTTGGGTACATATCCTGTAGTAAGGCTGAGATTGAACAGTGGTTTTAGGTTTGGGTTTAGCTCTTCTTGGAGTTCATGTAGGACCCAGCCCGGGACACCGTCTGGTCCCATTGATGCTGTGTTTGTTGCTTTGGAGAGCATTAATGCACATACTGTGCCTTAAAATCAGTTATACCTGCTTTCACCAACATACTATGCCGTAAAACCAGTTATACACATGCATACATACACATACTGTGCCATAAAAGCAGTAAAACATGTGTTCACATGCATACTGTGTCATAAAACCAGTTATACATGCATTCCTGCACATACTGTGCCTTAAAAACAGTTATACATGCACTCACACCCATACTGTGCCTTAAAACCAGATATACATGCATTCACACGCACACTGTGCCTTCAAACCAGTTATCAGTTAATTCAGACACATACTGTGCCTTAAAGCCAGTTATATATGAATTCACACAAATAATGTGCCAAAAAACAGTTATACATGTACTCAAACCCATACTGTGCCTTAAAACCAGTTATACATGCATTTAAGCATATTCTGTGCCTTATAACCAGTTATACATTCATTCACACACATGATGTGCCTTAAAACCAGTTATACATACCTTCACACATGTTTTTAGCCTTAAAGCAAGTTAAACATGCATTAATGCACATAATGTGCCTTAAAATCATACCTGTTTTCACAAACATACTATGCTTTAAAACCAGTTACACATGCATTCATACACATATTGTGCCTTAAAACCAGTTATACATGCATTTACGCATATCCCATGCATTATAACCAGTTATGCATTCATTCACACACATGCAGTGCATTAAAACCAGTTATGCATGCCTTCACACATGATCTGTGCCTTAAAGCCATTTACACATGCATTAATGCACATATTGTGCCTTAAAATAAGTTAAACCTGCTTTCATAAACATACTATGCCTTAAAACCAGTTAAACATGCATTCATACACATACTGTGCCATAAAACCAGCTATACATGCATCTACGCAACTCTCTGCCTTATAACCAGTTATACATTCATTCACACACATGCTGTGTCTTAAAACCAGTTATACATGCATTTACGTAAAAACTGTGCTTTTAAACCAGTCATACATGCATTTACTCACATACTGCACCTTAAAACCAGTTATACAATTATTCACAAACATACTCTGCCTTAAAACAAGTTATACATGCTTTTGCACACATACTGTGCCTTAAAAGTAGTTATACATGCCTTCACAAATGTACTATGGCTTAAAACCAGTTATACATGCCTTCACATGTGTACTGTGCCTTAAAACCAGTTATACATGCCTTTACATACATACTGCACCTTAAAACCAGTTATACATGCATTCACACCCATACTGTCCCTTAAAACCAGTTATGCATGCATTTACACATATACTGTGCCTTATAAACAGTTATACATACATTCGCATACATACATACTGTACCTAAAAACTAGTTATAAATGCATTCATGGGCATATTGCACCTTAACACTAGTCATACATGCATTTATGCACATACTGTGCCTTAAAATAAGTCATACATGCATTTGTTCAAAAACTGTGCCTTAAAACCACTTCTACATGCATTCATGCACATACTGTGCTTTAAAACCTGTTATTCATGCTTTTGCGCACATACTGAACCTTAAAACCAGTTATTTATGCATTCACGCACATAATGTGCCATAAAAGTAGTAAAACATTTGTTCACATGCATACCATGCAATAAAACCAGTTATATATGCATTCCTGCACATACTATGCCTTATACATGCATTCACAGACATACACTGCCTTCAAACCAGTTATACATTCATTCACACAAGTACTGTGCGTAAAAGCCAGTTATATATGCATTTACACACATAATGTGCCATAAAACCAGTTATACTTGCATTCACACACATACTGTGCCATAAAACCAGTTATACATGCACTCAAACACTTACTGTGCCTTAAAACCAGTTATACATGCATTTAAGCATATTCTGTGCCTTATAACCAGTTATACATTCATTCGCACACATGCAGTGCATTAAAACCAGTTATACATGCCTTCACACATGCTCTGTGTGCATTCATACACATACAGTGCCTTAAAACCAGTTATACATGCATCTACGCATATTCCGTGCCTTATAACCAGTTATACATTCATTCACACACATGCAGTGCATTAAAACCAGTTATACATGCCTTCACACATGCTCTGTGCCTTAAAGCCAGTTATACATGCATTAATGCACATACTGGGCCTTATAATCAGTTATACCTGCTTTCATAAACATGCTCTGCCTTAAAACCAGTTATACATGCATTTACATACATACAGTGCCTAGAAATATGGTATACATGCATTCACACACATACTGTGCAATAAAAGCAGTTATACATGCATTCACATGCATACTGTGACAAAAAACAGTTATATAAGCATTCCCACACATACTGTGAATTAAAACCAGTTATATATGCATTCACGCACATAATGTGCCATAAAACCAGTTATACATGCATTCACACACATACTGTGCCATAAAACCAGTTATACATTCACTCAAACCCATACTGTGCCTTAAAACCAGTTATACATGTATTTACGTACATACAGTGCCTAGAAATATGTTATACATGCATTCACACACATACTGTGCCATAAAACCAGTTATACATGCACTCAAACCCATACTGTGCCTTAAAATCAGTTATACCTGCTTTCACAAACATACTATGCCTTAAAACCTGTTATACATGCATTCATACACATTCTGCACCTTAAAACCAGTTATACATGCATCTACGCTTTCTCTCTGCCGTATAACCAGTTATGCATTCATTCACATACATGCAGTGCCTTATAACCAGTTATACATGCCTTCACACATGCTCTGTGCCTTCAAGCCAGTTATTCATGCATTAATGCGCATACCGTGCCTTAAAATCAGTTATGCATGCTTTCACAAACATACTATCCAGTAAAACCAGTTATACATGTATTCGTACACATACTGTGCCATAAAAGCAGTAAAACATTTGTTCGCATGCATACTGTGCCATAAAACCAGTTATACATGCATTCCTGCACATACTGTGCCTTAAAACCAGTTATAAATACATTCACAGATATACTGTGCCATTAAACTAGTTATACATACATTCACACACATACTATGCCTTAAAACCAGTTACACATGCACTCACACCCATACTGTGCCTTAAAACCAGATATACATGCATTCACATACAAACTGTGCCTTAAACCAGTTATAAATACTTTCACATTCATATTGTGCCTTGAAAATCAGTTATACATGCATTCACATACATTATGTGCCTTAAAACCAGTTGTGCATTCACACAGACACACTGTGCTTTAAAACCAGTTATACATGCACTCACTCCCATACTGTGCCTTAAATCCAGTTATACATGCATTTAGCCTATAATGTGCCTTATACCCAGTTACAGATACATTAAACAACATACTGTAGCTTAAAACCAGTTATACATGCATTCACAGGCATACTACACCTTAATACCAGTTATACATACATTCACACACATACTGTGCCTTAAAACCAGGTATATATGCTTTTGCATGCATACTGTGCCTTATAACAAGTTATACATGCATTCAAATGCACATTTCTACTTAAAAACAGTTATGCATGCATTCACATGCATATTGTACCTTAAAACAATCATAAATGGATTCACACACACACTCTGTGCCTTAAAACCAGTTATACATGCATCTACGCATATTCTGTGCCTTATAACCAGTTATACATTCATTCGCACACATGCAGTGCATTAAAACCAGTTATACATGCATTCCCACATGCTCGGTGCCTTAATGCTAGTTATACGTGCCTTAATGCACATACTGTGCCTTAAAATCAGTTATACCTGCTTTCACAAACATGCCCTGCCTTAAAAACAGCTATGCATGCATTTACGTACATACAGTGCATTGAAATAAATTATATATGCATTCACACATACTGTGCAATAAAAGCAGTTAGGCATGCATTCACATGCATACTGTGCCACAAAACCAGTTATACAAGCATTCCCATACATACTGAGCCTTAAAACCAGTTATATATGCATTCATGCACATAATGTGCAATAAAACCAGTTATACATGCATTCACACACATGCTGTGCCTTAAAACCAGTTATACATGCATTAAGACATGTTCTGTGCCTTAAAGCAAGTTAAACATGCATTAATGCACCTATTGTGTCTTAAAATCAGTTATACCTGCTTTCACAAACACATTATGCTTTAAAACCAGTTATACATGCATTCATACACATACTGTGCCTTAAAACCAGTTATACATGCATCTACACATATCCCTTGCCTTATAACCACTTATAGATTCATTCACACACATGCAGTGCATTAAAACCAGTTATACATGCCTTCACACATGCTCTATACCTTAAAGCCAGTTATACATGCATTAATGCACATACTGTGCCTTAAAATCAATTATACCTGCTTTCACAAGCATACTATGCCTTAAAACCTGTTATACATGCATACATACACATACTGTGCCTTAAAACCAGTTATACATGCATCTATGCATACTCTCTGCCTTATAACCAGTTATACATTCATTCACATACATGCGGTGCCTTTAAACCATTTATACATGCATTTACACATGCTCTGTGCCTTAAAGCCAGTTATACATGCATTAATGCACATACTGTGCCTTAAAATCAGTTATGCATGCTTTCACAAACATACTATGCCGTAAAACCAGTTATACATGCATTCATACACAAAGTGTAAAACATTTGTTCACATGCACACTGTGCCATAAAACCAGTTATACATGCATTCACAGACATATTGTGCCATTAAACCAGTTATACATACATTCACAGACATAGTATGCCTTAAAACAAGTAATGCATGCACTCGCATCCACACTGTGCCTTGAAACCAGGTATACATGCATTCACACACAAACTGTGCCTTCAAACAAGTTACACATTCATTCACACACATACTGTGACTTAAAGCCAGTTCTATATGCATTCACACACATACTGTGCCTTAAAATGAGTTATACAAACATTTAAGCAAATACTGTGCCTTAAACCAGTTATAAATGCTTTCACATTCATACTGTATCTTGAAAATCAGTTATACATTGATTCACACACATTCTGTGCCTTAAAGCCATTAATACATTCACTCACACACATGCTGTGCCTTAATACCAGTTATACATGCTTTCAAATTCATATTATGCCTTAAGCCAATTACAAATGCATTCACACAGACACACTGTGCTTTAAAACCAGTTATACATGCACTCATGCCCATACTGTGCCTTAAAACCAGTTATACATGCATATACGCATATACTGTGACTTAAAGCCAGTTCTGCATGCATTCATGCACATGCTTTGCTTTGAAACCAGTTATACATGCTTGTGCACACTTACTCTGCCTTAAAAACAGTTATTTATATTTTCAACACCATACTTTGACTTAAAACCTGTTATATATGCAGTCACATGCATACTGGGCCATAACAGTGGTTATACATGCATTCACACATAATGTCCCTTAAAAGCAGTTGTACACACAGCCATAGGCATTCTGTGCTTTAAAACCAGTCATACATGCATTTACACATATACTGCACCTTAAAAACAGTTATACATTCATTCATGCACATACTCTGCCTTAAAACAAGTTACACATGCTTTTACACACATACTGTACCTTAAAACCAGTTATACATGCTTTCACAAATTTACTATGCATTAAAACAAGTTATACATGCCTTCACACATGTACTGTGCCTTAAAACCAGTTATATATGCAATTACATACATACGGCACCTTAAAACCGGTTATACATGCATTCACATACATAGTGTCCTGTAAAACCAGTTATACATGCAATCACGCACATACTGTGCATTAAAACCAGTAATATTTACATTCACACACATACTGTGCTTTAAAATTAGCTTTATATGCACTCACACGCATACTATGCTTTAAAACCAGTTATACATGCCTTCACACATGTACTATGCCTTAAAACCAGTTATATGTGGCTTCACATGTGTACTGTGCCTTAAAACCTGTTATACATGCATTCACACATATACTGTGCCTTATAAACAGTTATACATACATTCACACACATACTGTACCTTAAAACTAGTTATACATGCAATCATGGGCATACTGCACCTTATCACCAGTCATTCATGCATTTATGCACATACTTTGCCTTAAAAGCAGTCATACATGCATTTGCTGAGGCAGAGCACCTCGCTGGCCATGCTCAAGAGAAATCTTGACCAATGGATGGGAGATCGAAGATATACCCCAGGGATTACCTCAGTGTCACTGCTTGACAGAGGCACAGCAAAATAATGGGCATAGTTTTTTCAAACTAAAGGGGTGGCGAAAGCCACAAAAACTCTGGGCTAGGCTTGTAAATGCCCTTGGGCAGATAGCCTAGTATGAACCTATGGACCTATGAACCTAAAACCAGTCCTACATGCATTCACACACATACTGTGCTTTAAAACCTGCTATACATGCTTTCGCACACATACTGAGCCTTAAAACCAGTTATAGATTTTTGCATACATAGCGTGACTTAAAAGCAGTTATATATACATTCACACACATAATGTACTATAAAACCAGTTATACATGCATTCACACACATATTGTACCATAAAACCAGTTATACATGCACTGAAACTCATTCTGTACCTTAAAACCAGTCATACATGCATGTGCTCAAAAACGGTGCCTTAAAACCAGTTCTACATGCATTCATGCACATACTGTCCTTTAAATCCTGTTATACATGCTTTCGCACACATACTAAGCCTTAAAACCAGTTATACATTTTTTGCATATGTACTGTGCCTTACAAACAGTTACATATGCTTTCACACACATAATGTGCCATAAAACTAGTTATACATGCATTCAAATGCAAACTGTGCCATAAAACCAGTTAGACATGCACTGAAATGCATACTGTACCTTAAAACCAGTTATACATGCATCTATGCATATTATGTGCCTTATAACCCGTTATACATTCATTCACACATATGCTGTGCCTTAAAGTCAGTTATAAATACATTCACACATATTGTGCAATAAAAGAAGATATACATGCATTCACATGCATACTGTGCCATAAAACCAGTTATACAAGCATTTCCACATGTACTGTGCCTTAAAACCAGTTATATATGCATTCATACACATAATGTACCATAAAACCAGTTATACATGCACTCAAACCCATACTATGCATTAAAACCAGTTATACATGCATTTAAGCATATTCTGTGCCTTATAACCAGTTATACATTCATTCATACACATGCTGTACCTTATAACTAGTTATACATGCCTGCACACATTTTCTGTGCCTCAAAGTAAGTTAAACATGCATTAATGTGCATAATGTGCCTTAAAATCAGTTATACTTGCTTTTACAAACATACCATGCCTTAAAACCAGTTATACATGCATTCATACGCATACTGTGTCTTAAAACCAGTTATACATGCATTCACAGACATACTGTACCATTAAACCAGTTATACATACATTCAAACACACACTGTGCCTTAAAACCAGTTATACATGCATTCACATGCACACTGTGCCTTCAAACTAGTTATACATTCATTCACACACATACTGTGCCTTAAAGCCAGTTATATATGCATTCACACACATAATGTGCCATAAAACCAGTTATACATGCCTTCATATATGTTCTGTGCCATAAAACCAATTATACATGCACTCAAACCCATACTGTGCCTTAAAACCAGTTATACATGCCTTCATATATGTTCTGTGCCTTAAAGCAAGTTAAACATGCATTAATGCACCTACTGTGCCTTAAAATCAGTTATACCTGCTTTCACAAACATATTATGCCTTAAAATGAGTTATACAAGCATTCATACACATACTGTGCCTTAAAAGCAGTTATACATGCATCTACGCATATTCCGTGCTTTATAACCAGTTATACATTCATTTGCACACATGCAGTGCACTAACGCCAGTTATACATGCATTCACACATGCTGTGTGCCTTAAAACCAGTTATACATGCATTAATGCACATACTGTGCCTTAAAATCAGTTATACCTGCTTTCACAAACATGCTCTGCCTTAAAACAGTTATACATGCATTTACGTACAAACAGTGCCTTGAAATAAGCTATACATGCATTCACACACATACTGTGCAATAAAAGCAGTTATGCATGCATTCACATGCATACTGTGCCATAAAACCAGTTATACAAGCATTCACATACATACTGTGCCTTAAAACCAGTTATATATGCATTCAAGCACATAATGTGCCATAAAACCAGTTATACATGCATTCACACACATACTGTGCCATAAAACCAGTTATACATGTACTCAAACCCATACTGTCCCTTAAAACCAGTTATACATGCATTCACACATGTTATGTGCCTTAAAGGAAGTTAAACATGCATTAATGCACCTACTGTGCCTTAAAATCAATTATATCTGCTTTCACAAACACATTATGCTTTAAAAATAGTTATACATGCAATCATACATATACTGTGCCTTAAAACTAGTTATACATGCATCTACGCATATCTTTTGCCTTATAACAAGTTATAGATTCATTCACACACATGCAGTGCATTAAAACCAGTTATACAGCCCTTCACACATGTTATGTGCCTTAAAGCCAGTTATACATGCATTACTGCACATGCTGTGCCTTAAAATCAGTTATACCTGCTTTCACAAACATACTATGCCTTAAAAGTTGTTATACATGCATTCATACACATACTGTCCCTTAAAACCAGTTATACATGCATGTATGCATACTATCTGTCTTATAATCAGTTATACATTCATTCACATACATGCAGTGCCTTAAAACAAGTTATACATGCCTTCACACATGCTCTGTGCCTTAAAACTAGCTATACATGCATTAATGTACATACTGTGCCTTAAAATCAGTTATGCATGCTTTCACAAACATATTATGTCATAAAACCAGTTATACATGCATTCATACACATACTGTGCCATAAAAGCAGTAAAACATTTGTTCACATGCATACTGTGCCATAAAACCAGTTATACATGCATTCCTGCACATACTGTGCCTTAAAACCAGTTATACATGCATTCACAGACATACTGTGCCATTAAACCAGTTATACATACATTCACACACATACTATGCCTTAAAACCAGTTATGCATGCACTCACACCCATACTGTGCCTTGAAAGCAGATATACATGCGTTCAGACAAACTGTGCCTTCAGACAAGTTATACATTCATTCACACCCATACTGTGACTTAAAGCCAGTTATATATGCATTTACACAGATACTATGCATTAAAATGAGTTATACATGCATTTAAGCAAATACTTTGCCTTAAACCAGTTATAAATGATTTCACATTCATGTTGTGCCTTGAAAATCAGTTATACATGCATTCACTCATATTCTTTGCCTTAAAGCCAGTAATACATTCACTCACACACATGCTGTGCCTTAAAACCAGTTATACATGTATTCAAATTCATATTATGCCTTAAGCCAATTATAAATGCATTTACACAGCCAGACTGTGCTTAAAAACCAGTTATACATGCACTCAAACCCATACCGTACCTTAAAACCAGTTATACATGCATTTAAGCATATTTTATGCCTTAAAACCAGTTATACATGCATTCACACATGTTCTGTGCCTTAAAGCAAGTTAAGCATGCATTAATGCACCTACTGTGCCTTAAAATCAGTTATACCTGCTTTCACAAACACATTATGCCTTAAAACCAGTTATACATGCATTCAAACACATATTGTGCCTTAAAACCAGTTATACATGCATTCATGCCCATACTGTGCCTTTAAACCAGTTACACATGCATTTGCACATATACTGTGCCTTATAAACAGTTATACATACATTCACATACATACTGTACCTTAAAACTATGTTATAAATGCATTCATGGGCATATTGCACCTTACCACTAGTCATACATGCATTTATGCACATACTGTGGCTTAAAATAAGTCATACATGCATTTACTCAAAAACTGTGCCTTAAAACCAGTTCTACATGCATTCATGCACATACTGTGCTTTAAAACCTGTTGTACATGCTTTTGCACACATACTGAGCCTTAAAACCACTTATACATTTTTTGCATACATAGTGTGCCTTAAAACGAGTTATTTATGCATTCACGCACATAATATGCCATAGAAGCAGTAACACATTTGTTCACATGCATACTATGCCATAACACCAGTTATATATGCATTCCTGCACATACTATGCCTTAAAACCAGTTATACATGCATTCACAGGCATACAGTGCCTTCAAACCAGTTATACATTCATTCACACACATACTGTGCCTGAAAGCCAGTTACATATGCATTTACACACATAATGTGCCATAAAACCAGTTATACTTGCATTCACACACATACTGTGCCATAAAACCAGTTATACTTGCACTCAAACACTTACTGTGCCTTAAAACCAGTTATACATGCATTTAAGCATATTCTATGCCTTATAACCAGTTATAAATTCATTCACACACATGCTGTGACTTAAAACCAGTTATGCATGCCTTCACACATGTTCTGTGCTTTAAAGCAAGTTAAACATGCATTAATGCACATATTGTGCCTTAAAATCAGTTATACCTGCTTTCACAAACATACTATGCCTTAAAACCAGTTATACATGCATTCATACACATACAGTGCCTTAAAACCAGTTATACATGCATCTACGCTTATTTCGTACCTTATAACTACATATACATTCATTCGCACACATGCAGTGCATTAAAACCAGTTATACATGCCTTCACACATGCTCTGTGCCTTAAAGCCAGTTTTACATGCATTAATGCACATACTGTGCCTTAAAAATCAGTTATACCTGCTTTCACAAACATGCTCTGCCTTAAAACCAGTTATACATGCATTTACATACAAACAGTGCCTTGAAATAAGTTATACATGCATTCACACACATACTGTGCAATAAAGGCAGTTATACATGCATTCACATGCATACCATGCCATAAAACCAGTTATACAAGCATTTACACACATACTGTGCCTTAAAAAAAGTTATACATGCATTCACAGATGTTCTGTGCCTTAAAGGAAGGTAAACATGCATTAATGCACCTACTGTTCCTTAAAATCAGTTATATCTGTTTTCACAAACACATTATGCTTTAAAACCAGTTATACATGCAATCATACATATACTGTGCCTTAAAACTAGTTATACATGCATCTACGCATATCCCATGCCTTATAACAAGTTATAGATTCATTCACAGACATGCAGTGCATTAAAACTAGTTATACGTGCCTTCACACATGCTCTGTGCCTTAAAGCCAGTTATACATGCATTACTGCACATACTGTGCCTTAAAATCAGTATACCTGCTTTCACAAACATACTATGCCTTAAAAGCTGTTATATATGCATTCATACACATACTGTGCCTTAAAACCAGTTATACATGCATCTATGCATACTATCTGCCTTATAATCAGTTATACATTCATTCGCATACATGCGGTGCCATAAAACAAGTTATACATGCCTTCACACATGCTCTGCGCCTTAAAGCCAGCTATACATGCATTAATGCACATACTGTGCCTTAAAATCAGTTATGCATGCTTTCACAAACATACTATGCCATAAAACGAATTATACATGCATTCATACACATACTGTGCCATAAAAGCAGTAAAACATTTGTTCACATGCATACTGTGCCATAAAATCAGTTATACATGCATTCCTGCACACACTGTACCTTAAAACCAGTTATACATGAATTCACAGACATACTGTGCCATTAAACCAGTTATACTTGCACTCAAACCCATACTGTGCCTTAAAACCAGTTATACATGCATTTAAGCATATTCTGTGCCTTATAACCAGTTATACATTCATTCACACACATGCTGTGCATTAAAACCAGTTATACATGCCTTCATACATGTCTTGTGCCTTAAAGCAAGTTAAACATGCATTAATGCACATACTGTGCCTCAAAATCAGTTATACCTGCTTTCACAAACATACTATGCCTTAAAACCAGTTATACATGCATTTACGTACAAACAGTGCCTTGAAATAAGTTATACATGCATTCACACACATACTGTGCAATAAAAGCAGTTATACATGCATTCACATGCATACTGTGCCATAAATGCAGTTATACAAGCATTCACACATATACTGTGCCTTAAAACCAGTTATATATGCATTCATGCACATAATGTGCCATAAAACCAGTTATACATGCATTCACACACATACTGTGCCATAAAACCAGTTATACATGTACCCAAACCCATACTGCACCTTAAAACCAGTTATACATGCATTCACACATGTTGTGTGCTTTAAAGGAAGTTAAACATGCATTAGTGCACCTACTGTGCCTTAAAATCAGTTATATCTGCTTTCACAAACACATTATGCTTTAAAACCAGTTATACATGCAATCATACATATACTGTGCTTTAAAACTAGTTATAAATGCATCTACGCATATCCCGTGCCTTATAACAAGTTATAGATTCATTCACACACATGCAGTGCATTAAAACCAATTATACATTCCTTCACACATGCTCTGTGCCTTAAAGCCAGTTATACATGCATTCATACACATACTGTGCCTTAAAACCAGTTATGCATGCATCTATGCATACTATCTGCCTTATAATCAGTTATACATTCATTCGCATACATGCACTTTCTTAAAACAAGTTATACATGCCTTCACACATGCTCTGTGCCTTAAAGCCAGCTATACATGCATTAATGCACATACTGTGCCTTAAAATCAGTTATGCATGCTTTCACAAACATACTATGCCATAAAACCAGTTATACATGCATTCATACAAATACTGTGCCATTAAAGCAGTAAAACATTTCCTCACATGCATACTGTGCCATAAAACCAGTTATAAATGCATTCCTGCACATACTGTGCCTTAAAACCAGTAATACATCCATTCACAGACATACTGTGCCATTAAACCAGTTATACATACATTCACACACATACTATGCCTTAAAACCAGTTATGCATGAAAAATTAATATTGAGCTGCTCTCTTACTGCTTGCTGCTGCTTGCTGTGGGATTCGAAGTCTTCTTAAAACACACAGTCTTGCTGTGCTGTTTACTGCTGAATCAGAGACACATCATGATTCCATCTGTAGTCTGTTTAAAGCACCAAGCCTTTCAAATTGCACACTGATAAAGAAATATATTTTGCAGCTATAAGCACAGTTACAGATAACTTATTTTATAACAAACCACACGTAGTCTGTCAGATTTGTAGCATATATTTACAAAGTTTTCCTTCATTACAGATATGAATGATGACTTCTACAAAATACCTCTCTGTCCTTCTCTCACATAACTGAACTACTACAATTGCTAAATACAAAGCTAGTCATGCACACATTTCCTGGGAAGTCACATAATGTCTGTTTTTAGACTTTTCTATTGTCCTTTTGTGATTTAAGCACTTTTGCTGATGTGAGGATGCCATTCTGAAAGGAAACATCTGTATAAGCTGTTCCTTCTGGAAAAACATCAAGTATTGCTGAATTTATAAAAAAGGATGTCTGTTAATAGATATTTGTTCTGCAAACATGAGAAAATCATATAATCCTTGCTTTCCAATATTGCTTTGTTAGGCATTTCTTTTTGATGCTGTGAAGAGAAGCCTGTCTGTTATACATATAGTATGAATGCACATTTTACATTGCTAAACTCTATACATATATTCAATCAAACTTTTTATTCTATGCTTTATCTTTCAGCATATTTATATTCATAATATCTAACAATTCCCTCTGTTTTTAAACATACTCAAAACATTCTATATAAAAAACACATTATTTTTATATAAAACCTTTAGTCTTTTTTGATACAAGTCAAAATGCAATTTTACATAGTTAATACAATGAAAACATGTATTACTATCAAACCTTAATGTATTTAACAACTTTTTCTTTTGCAGACCATTCTGTGAAAATATTTTATGAATTATGAGCTGTGTCTGTTTTAATTTTACTTGATTAATTTATTATTTTGCAATCACAGAATTTAATTTATGACTTAGAATTGTTTCATTAACTCTTTGCAGCTGTTGAATTAACTATAATAGGCAATAACTATGTGCTACTGCAAGCATTTATACACTGCTGAAAATATACAGTTTCAATGTCATTTTAACCATAAGATTGTGGTCATGTCTTTGAACTGCTCATTAACATCTTGGTAAAGTACTGAACTGGGCTTAGATAATAAATGTTTGAAAGCAATTATTTTACTGGGGTAAAACCAGTGATATTACAACTTGACAAATTACTTTTGAACTTATTACAATGTATCCTGATCAGTATGTATTTACACAGACTGTTCGCTATTTATGCATTTCAATCTAGTAGGTATCCTGGACCCATTTTTTTCTTTAAATATGGTTTTCCACACATATTCATTACTAGACATTAATTTCATTTGTACTGAATTTTTCTGCATTTGTACATACAAAGACTATCATTTATACTGAATTCTTCTGCATTTGTACATACAATGACTATAAAGTACATTTAGTCTAATCTTACAAAGTTAATAACATTAATATTGAGCAAAATCATGGAAAATGTTTATGTCTCTTTAAAAATATCTAGTGGAACTGGCACCAAATGCATATGTCATGTTATTTTAAACTACATACTCAGCAATTAAAAATATTCATGCTTTTTTATACCAACATTGTTTTGCCAAAAACATATTAAAAATAGTGACCATTCTTGCTATTAGAAACATTTATGCATTTTGCATATCTTTATTCTCTCTTGTATAGCTTTAATAAAGCAATTTTAAATCATCTCTTGTTTTTTAAACCATCTCTTGTATAGCTTTACAATTTAACAGGTCGTAAATACAATTTAATTCTAAACAATACAATAATAACCATTATGATAGCTATTAACAACTTGTAAAATATCTTATCCTGTCAGGTTTAATCCAGTTTACCAGTATTTCTAATACACTAATACCTGTTTTTCCCCCATAAAAGAGTATTGTCAAGAAGGAATGAGACATTTTTTCCTCTAGCTTTATTTCAGACCCTTGTTGTTTATTTTTTCTGTAGCTTTATTTCAGACCCTTGTTGTTTATTTTTTCTGTATCTTTATTTCAGACCCTTGTGCAGTACTGCTTATACAGTCAGTGTAAAACTGAGAAAGTACCCCTCCCCCTGTAGTACTTCAGCACTGTTTACCTGCCCTATGCTGTGAGAATAGAATGTATGTCAGCCCAACACTTTGGTTATACATTTATTTTATTAGGTTACTAAATAAAGCTTTCACTGTATATTACCTCTAGTAGGTATTTACACCCTCCTGCACAATTGATTTGAACTGTATATATACTATAGCCCATTTGCTGGCTGTACTTGATGCAACTGAGTTTTTTTCTTCTCTTTTAACATTTACTTGCAAACAGATTATCAGTGACATCTTTGCACAATTGTGGCATTTTATGACAATTACTAAATAGTGTTGCTTGTAAACATTTTAACAAGTATGTTTTAATAACAATGATGTTTTAGAAAAACTCAAGCTACTTATCTGGCAATCAGTCTTATTGGTTATCTTATCTTTCCAGCATTTCCTGTAACTATTCATTCAGTCTAGGAAGGTCTGAGCTCACATTTTATACTCTATAAACTATAATTAATTATTTTGGCATTTTTCCTTTAATGTGATTGTGATTTGCATAACTATGCATTTATACTACATAAATAGACATCATATTACAATTACCTTACATGGATTTCAGTATTTTTTTTTATTTATTTATTTAACTATTTAACTGTCCTGCCATTAATTTTACAAAAACTGTTTGAATAATACCATCTGTGATTTTCTTTTTAAAATTCAGAACTTTAACTGTTTGGTGTTACTATATAATTATAAACAAATTGTAAAAAACAAAATAGATATTAGTTTAACCAACACATTTATATTTATATTATTTATATTTGCTGTTGTCTGCCTGTTATTTTTGTGTATTGTAACAGATGTACTCTAGATGAAAAGAACACACATGCATGTCTGTCTTGTATATGTATATCTTTATACAAGCATGTCATGTCCCTACCATCCTAGCATGCATGCTTAACCATTTTCAAAACATAAACATATTATAAAATATATTTCTTTTGCACAGATTAACTGTGTATGCAGGAAATTCCCAGTCTTTGTCAGTTGAGCTAATTTATTTCCTTTATCCTGCAACTGCAGTTGAATTTCCTGTGATGTTGCATGGTCTTTCTGACATTCTTTAGTAAGCTGTTCTTCTGAATTTGAAACTCCTATGCACTTTTGAAAAGATGTGTGTATAACTTGTCTAAGCTTCCTGAACTCATTGTGTCTGTCTTTTAGACGTTTATTACATTTTTTTGTAACAAAATGTACTAGAGTTTCTATCAGTAACTGATTTGACTGTTGTTGCAAGTCTGAAATAAACCTTTTACATCTGGTGACAGAACATAACTGTCTAACATTTGAATATAATGTCAACATATTAACTTTTCTTGGTTCTTTACCTTTACAATTTTTGTCTGTACAGTCTAACCTTTGGATAATGTCATGCACTGTATTTTTATGACATTGTACACACAAACATTTTTATACCACACATGATTTTATTTCAGATACCAGTCAAATATTATAATCCATTTGCATAATGCCTTACTATCAAATTGCAATCCATTTGCATAATGCCTTACTATTAACTTGCCCTAATAAGGTTTTACATTTGCTAATATGCTGTATATACATTTATTCTGTTATTATTATTACCTCTATGGCATTCATACTGTATGTAACACAGAATAATTTTCTTACCAGTCAAGAGACAGGCAGATGGCCAAGCTGCTTTACTGTAGATGGTTGAAAAGTTTCTGTAGTCACTTGTGAAGTTGGTACAGCAAAACTGACAGATTCAGTCTTACAACTTCATCTTGTACCTTTCTGGAGAATATATGGAACTGCTCCACCTTCCAGCAATGCAGTCTCACCGGATTTAGACGTCTATTAAACTGTATTGCTACAAACTGTTGAAAACTGTAGAAATCTGAAGTACTTCACATAAACGTTACTGTGCTTTTACAGGAGTCATTACCCATTCACTCCCCCTGTTTTTGGATACAGGCTAGGAACGTTGCCAAAGGATCACCATTGAAAAATGTTATTGATGCTGCTCTTCCTACTGCTGCTTGCTTGCTGTGGGATTTGAAGTCTTCTTAAAACACACAGTCTTGCTGTGCTGTTTACTGCTGAATCAGAGACACATCATGACTCCATGTGTAGTCTGTTTAAAGCACCAAGCCTTTCAAATTGCACACTGATAAAGAAATATATTTTGCAGCTATAAGCACAGTTACAGATAACTTATTTTAGAACAAACCACATGTAGTCTGTCAGATTTGTAGCATATATTTACAAAGTTTTCCTTCATTACAGATATGAATGATGACTTCTACAAAATACCTCTCTGTCCTTCTCTCACATAACTGAACTACTACAATTGCTAAATACAAAGCTAGTCATGCACACATTTCCTGGGAAGTCACATAATGTCTGTTTTTAGACTTTTCTATTGTCCTTTTGTGATTTAAGCACTTTTGCTGATGTGAGGGTGCCATTCTGAAAGGAAACATCTGTATAAGCTGTTCCTACTGGAAAAACATCACGTATTGCTGAATTTATAAAAAAGGATGTCTGTTAATAGATATTTGTTCTGCAAACATGAGAAAATCATATAATCCTTGCTTTCCAATATTGCTTTGTTAGGCATTTCTTTTTGATGCTGTGAAGAGAAGCCTGTCTGTTATACATATAGTATGAATGCACATTTTACATTGCTAAACTCTATACATATATTCAAGCAAACTTTTTATTCTATGCTTTATCTTTCAGCATATTTATATTCATAATATCTAACAATGCATGCACTCACACCCATACTGTGCCTTGAAACCAGATATACATGCATTGACACAAACTGTGCCTTCAGATGAGTTATACATTCATTCACACACATACTGTGACTTAAAGCCAGTTATATATGCATTTATACACATACTGTGCATTAAAAGAGTTATACACGCATTTAAGCAAATACTTTGCCTTAAACCAGTTATAAATGCTTTCACATTCATGTTGTGCCTTGAAAATCAGTTATACATGCATTCACTCATATTCTGTGCCTTAACGCCAGTAATACATTCACTCACACACATGCTGTGCCTTAAAACCAGTTATACATGCATTCAAATTCATATTATGCTTTAAGCCAATTAGAAATGCATTTACACGGAGAGACTGTGATTTAAAACCAGTTTTACATGCACTCATGCCCATACTGTGCCTTAAAACCAGTTATACATGCATTTAACCTATACTGTGCCTTATACCAAGTTACAGATACATTAAACAACATACTGTAGCTTAAAACCAGTTATACATGCATTCACGGGCATACTGCACCTTAAAACCAGTTATACATACATTCGCACACATACTGTGCCTTAGAACCAGTTATACATGTTTTAGCATGCATACTGTGTCTTAAAACAAGTTATACATGCATTCAAATGCATATTTCTACTTAAAACCAGTTATGCATACATTCAAATGCATACTGTGCCTTAAAACAATTATAAATGGATTCACACACACACACACTCTGTGTTTTAAAACCAGTTATACATGCATTCACACCCATACTGTGCCTTTAAACCAGTTATAAATACATTCACAGACATACTGTGCCATTAAATCAGTTATACATACATTCACACACATACTATGCCTTAAAACCAGTTATACATGCACTCACACCCATACTGTGCCTTGAAACCAGATATACATGCATTTACACACAAACTGTGCTTTCAAAGGAGTTATACATTCATTCACACACATACTGTGACTTAAAGCCAGTTATATATGCATTCACACACATACTGTGTCTTAAAATGAGTTATACATGCATTTAAGCAAATACTGTGCCTTAAAACCAGTAATACATAAACTCACACACATGCTGTGCCTTAAAACCAGTTATACATGCATCCAAATTCATATTGTGCCTTAAGCCAATTTTAAATGCATTCACATAGACACACTGTGCTTTAAAACCAGTTAAACATGCACTCACTCCCATACTGTGCCTTAAAACCAGTTATACATGCATTTAGCCTATACTGTGCCTTATACCCAGTTACAGATACATTAAACAACATACTGTAGCTTACAACCAGTTATACATGCATTCACGGGCATACTACACCTTAATACCAGTTATACATACATTCACGCACATACTGTGCCTTAAAACCAGTTATATATGCTTTAGCATGCATACTGTGCCTTCAAACAAGTTATACATGCATTCAAATGCACATTTCTACTAAAAACCAGTTATGCATGCATTCACATGCATATTGTGCCTTAAAACAATTATAAATGGATTTACATACACACTCTGTGCCTTATAAACAGTTATACATGCATTTACACATATACTGTGCCTTATAAACAGTTATACATACATTCACATACATACTGTACCTTAAAACTAGTTATAAATGCATTCATGGGCATATTGCACCTTAACACTAGTCATACATGCATTTATGCACATAATGTGCCTTAAAATAAGTCATACATGCATTTGCTCAAAAACTGTGCCTTAAAACCAGTTCTACATGCATTCATGCACATACTGTGCTTTAAAACCTGTTATACATGCTTTCGCACACATACTGAGCCTTAAAACCACTTATACATTTTTGCAAACATACTGTGCCTTAAAACCAGTTATTTATGCATTCACACACATAATGTGCCATAAAAGCAGTAAAACTTTTGTTCACATGCATACTATGCCATAAAACCAGTTATATATGCATTCCTGCACATACTATGCCTTAAAACCAGTTATACATGCATTCACAGACATACAGTGTCTTCAAACCAGTTATACATTCATTGACACATATACTGTGCCTAAAAGCCGGTTATATATGCATTTACACACATAATGTGCCATAAAGCCAGTTATACTTGCATTCACACACATACTGTGCCATAAAACCAGTTATACATGCACCTAAACACTTACTGTGCCTTAAAACCAGTTATACATGCATTTAAGCATGTTCTGTGCCTTATAACCAGTTATTCATTCATTCACACACATGCTGTGCCTTAAAACCAGTTATACATGCCTTCACACATGTTCTGTGCTTTAGAGCAAGTTAAACATGCATTAATGCAAATATTGTGCCTTAAAATCAGTTATACCTGCTTTCACAAACATACTATGCCTTAAAACCAGTTATACATGCATTCATACACATACAGTGCCTTAAAACCAGTTATACATACATCTACGCATATTCCGTGCCTTATAACCAGTTATACATTCATTCGCACACATGTAGTGCATTAAAACCAGTTATACATGCCTTCACACATGCTCTGTGCCTTAAAGCCAGTTATACATGCATTAATGCACATACTGGGCCTTAAAATCAGTTATACCTGCTTTCACAAACATGCCCTGCCTTAAAACCAGTTATACATGCATTTACATACATACAGTGCCTAGAAATATGTTATACATGCATTCACACACATACTGTGCAATAAAAGCAGTTATACATGCATTCACATGCATACTGTGACATAAAACCAGTTATATAAGCATTCCACACATACTGTGACTTAAAACTAGTTATATATGCATTTGTGGGTCTCCTTAACTTCATCGACATGCTGAAACACCGAAGCTAAGAAGACCGACGAGACAGATGATCAACAATGTGAAATCCCGACAGCCGAAACACCGACATGGGCAATGTGTGAGCACAAGTGGACAGGTAAGTGTGTGCTAGTGATGGATTTAGCATTAGGGAGCAGACAGGTAAGTGTGTGCTAGTGAGGGATTTAGCATTAGGGAGCGGACAGGTAAGTGTGTGCTAGTGAGGGATTTAGCGTTAGGGAGCGGACAGGTAAGTGTGAGATAGTGTAGGATTTAGGGTTAGGGTGCCGGAAAGGTGAGTGTGTGGTAGTGATGGACTTTAGGTGTAGTGGCGGGTTAAGTGAGTTAGGGTTAGGTTGCGGGTCGGGTAAGTGTGCAATAGTGATCAAATGTAGGTTTAGTGGCGGGTTAAGTGAGTTAGGGTTAGGGTGCGGGTAGGGTAAGTGTGCGGTAGTGTCGGGCCTTAAGGTTAGGGTTTGGGTTAGGGTTAGTGCATGTATAGTTGTGTGTTATGTGTAGTTTACGTTTTGTGTGTTGGTGTTTTGGGTGTCGGTGTTATGGTGTTCGGTTTTGTGACTTGTCGGTTTTGTGCATTTTCGGTGTTTTGGTGTCGTTGTTTTGAGTGTTGGGTTTGTGGCGTGTCGGTGTTGTGATAGGGATCCGCATTCACACACATAATGTGCCATAAAACCAGTTATACATGCATTCAAACATATACTGTGCCATAAAACCAGTTATACATGCACTCAAACCCATACTGTGCCTTAAAACCAGTTATACATGCATTTACACATGTTCTGTGCCTTAAAGCAAGTTAAACATGCATTAATGCACCTACTGTGCCTTAAAATCAGTTATACTTGCTTTCACAAACACATTATGCCTTAAAACCAGTTATACATACATTCATACACATACTGTGCCTTAAAACCAGTTATACATGCATCTACGCATATCCCATGCCCAATAACCAGTTATAGATTCATTCACACACATGCAGTGCATTAACACCAGTTATACATGCCTTTGCACATGCTCTGTGCCTTAAAGCCAGTTATACATGCATTAATGCACATACTGTGCCTTAAAATCAGTTATACCTGCTTTCACAAACATACTATGCCTTTAAACCTGTTATACATGCATTCATACACATACTGCACCTTAAAACCAGTTATACATGCATCTACGCTTACTCTCTGCCTTATAACCAGTTATACACTCATTCACATACATGCAGTGCCTTAAAACCAGTTATACATGCCTTCACACATGCTCTGTGTCTTCAAGCCAGTTATACATGCATTAACGTGCATACTGTGCCTTAAAATCAGTTATGCATGCTTTCATAAACATACTATGCAGTAAAACCAGTTATACATGTATTCATACACATACTGTGCCATAAAAGCAGTAAAACATTTGTTCACATGCATACTGTGCCATAAAACCAGTTATACATGCACTCACACCCATACTGTGCCTTGAAACCAGATATACATGCACTCACACTCAAACTGTGCCTTCAAACGAGTTATACATTCATTCGCACACATACTGTAACTTAAAGCCAGTTATATATGCATTCACACACATACTGTGCCTTAAAATGAGTTATACAGGCATTTAAGCAAATGCTGTGCCTTAAACCAGTTATAAATGCTTTCACATTCATACTGTGCCTTGAAAATCAGTTATACATGCATTCACATACATTCTGTGCCTTAAAACCAGTAATACATTCACTCGCACACATGCTGTGCCTCAAAACCAGTTATAAATGCATTAAAATTCATATTGTGCCTTAAGCCAATTATAAATGCATTCACACAGGCACACTGTGCTTTAAAACTAGTTATACATGCACTCACTCCCATACTGTGCCTTGAAACCAGTTATACATGCATTTAGCCTATACTGTGCCTTATACCCAGTTACAGATACATTAAACAACATACTGTAGCTTAAAACCAGTTATACATGCATTCACGGGCATACTACACCTTATTACCAGTTATACATACATTCACACACATACTGTGCCTTAAAACCAGTTATATATGCTTTTGCATGCATACTGTGCCTTAAAACAAGTTATACATGCATTCAAATGCACATTTCTACTTAAAACCAGTTATGCATGCATTCACATGCATATTGTGCCTTAAAACAATTATAAATGGATTCACACACACACACTCTGTGCCTTGAAACCAGTTCTACATGCATTTAGCCTATACTGTGCCTTATACCCAGTTACAGATACATTAAACAACATACTGTAGCTTAAAACCAGTTATACATGCATTCACGGGCATACTACACCTTATTACCAGTTATACATACATTCACACACATACTGTTCCTTAAAACCAGTTATATATGCTTTTGCATGCATACTGTGCCTTAAAACAAGTTATACATGCATTCAAATGCACATTTCTACTTAAAACCAGTTATGCATGCATTCACATTCATATTGTGCCTTAAAACAATTATAAATGGATTCACACACACACTCTGTGCCTTAAAACCAGTTATACATGCATCTACGCATATTCCGTGCCTTATAACCAGTTATACATTCAGTTGCACACATGCAGTTCATTAAAACCAGTTATACATGCATTCACACATACTCTGTGCCTTAATGCCAGTTATACATGCATTAATGCACATACTGTGCCTTAAGACCAGGTATATATGCATTCACATGCATACTGTGCCTTAAAACCAGTTGTACATTCATTCACAGACATACTGTGCCTTAAAGCCACGTACGCATGCATTAATGCACATACTTAGGTTCATAGGTTCATAGGTTGATACTGGCTATCTGCCCTAGGGCATTTATAAGCCTAGCCAGAGTGTGTTTGGCTTTCGCCACCCTTTTAGATTAGTTGACTGTGCCTCTGTATAGTAGGTCACAGAAAGTAGCCCTATTAAGGTTAGTTTACTGTACCTCTGTCTAGCAGGGACACAGAAGAAATCCCTTACGATCTCCCATCCACTCGTCAAGATTTCTCTTGAAGAGGGTCAGTGAGGGGCTCTACCTAACATGGATTGGGATTCTGTTCCAGAGTGAGGGGAGCCTCTGTGATATGAATCTGTCCCTCCAGCATGTCCTATTTATTTCTGTGCTGAGGTTCAAGTCCCCGGAACGTGTAGCTCTAAGGGATTTGGATTTCCTGAGGTGGAGCATGTCCATTAATTCTGGGTTGGACATGGCTTTATATGTCAGACATAGATCGCCTCTCAGTAGGCGGTACGCAACTGAGTAGAGCTGGAGTTTCTTTAGCTGAACTGCATAGGGCATCTGTTTAAGTCCCTTGATCCTCTTTGTGAGGTACTTTTGGGGTCGTTCCAGTTGCTGCAGGTGTTGGGTAAGGACCATCCCAAATGGGGCATTGTATAAAATGATGGGCCTGATAAGTGATAAGTAGAGGGGCACAATGACCTCTTTTGATCTAGATGTGAACCCTTTCGTGATAAGGTGGGCTATATAGAAGGTCTTTCTAACCATTTTGGCAACGTGATTGTCAAAGGAGAGATTACTATCTACTTGGGTCCCCAAGTCCCTAATTACTTCTTCCATACTTAATGGATTACTGCCTATATGGTAATTTGTGGCACTTTGTTTTTCCCAAAGGGGGTGACTATGCAATTTTTGGCATTTAGCTTTAGGCCATGGCTCTGGCACCAGTTATCTGTCTCTGTGAGACCCTTTTGGAGGATGCTTGTGTCAGCCCGAGAGTCGATTATGGCACCCAGTTTGCAGTCATCTGCGAACTTGGTTAGCCATAGTGTTAGCCTGTACCTCAGAGAAATATATACCGAACAAGAGAGGACCCAGGACTGAGCCTTGTGGGATGCCACTTGTAACTGGTTTAGAGTCTGACATGGCATCTGGAATTCTGACCATGTGGGTTCTATCCCTGAGGCAGTTTGCAACCCATCTTGTGACATAGTGGTTGATATTTAAGCTGGTGAGCTTATTTATGATGCCCGAGTGGGGTATTGTGTTGAAGGCTTTTGCGAGGTCCAGATAGGCTGTGTGGACTACCTTCCCTTCATCTATGGCTTTGGTAACTGTTTCAAAGAAGTCGATCAGGTTCAAGAGGCAAGATCTGCCCTTAACAAAGCCGAATTGGGTAGGATCCAGTGTCTGAAGGTTCCCAATGTCTTTGTTTATGATTTCCATGATGATACGCTCCATAGCCTTGCAGACCAGGCTAGTCAGGCTTAAAGGGCGATAGTTTCCGGGGTCCGTTGTGGCACCACCTTTGTGGAGCGGGACCACTGTTGCTGTATGCCATTCCTTGGGTACACATCCTATAGTAAGGCTGAGATTGAACAGTAACTTTATGTGTGGGTTTAGTTCTTCTTGGAGCTCATGTAAGATGCAGCCCAGGACACCGTCTGGTCCCATTGATGATGTGTTTTTTGCTTTGGAGAGGGCAGCTCTCACCTGTGCATCTGTGATCTCTGGGAGGCTACACTCTGTTGGGATAAACATTTGCTCTTTTGGGGGGGAAGGTGGGAAGAAGTTTGCACTGAACCTTTCTGCCAGGATGTTGGCAATGTCTGTGGGTTCAGTGTATTTTTTGTAATTTTACACTAACTCAGAGCATATCTGGGAGTTGCCTGCCAGGTTCCTGACATAACTAAAGAAGGCCTTGTGATTATCTTTAGTGTCTTGTGCAATTTTCTTTCGAAGCTGTATTTAGATGATTTTATGAGGGATCATAGTTTCTTGCTAGTACTGATCAGAGTTGCCTTCCCTTTTTGGGATTTTGCTCTATCATGTAGTAGCTTCCTCCTTCTGTTGTATAGCTTATATATGGCTGGGGTCCACCAGACAGGTCTCCTGCCTTTGGAGGAGTGAGTCTCGGTTTTATTTGGGATAGCATGCTCCATGCATTCCTGTAGGTGTCCATAGAATGCTTTTGCAAAGGATTCTGCATTTTGGGCTGTATTTTCCACTGGCCTGGGGTCTTTGAAGGATTCCACCTTGGTTTTAAGAAGTTCTTCACTGTGGTTTCCTTGGCTGGGGGTGGGGATGGAATATGGATGCCCAGTGAGATTAATTTATGGTCTGATCTTACCAATGAGGGGTATACCTCTGGTGTGGAACATAGAGACCCCATGTTGGCGATGACCAGGTCCAATATATTTTCCCCTCTTGTGGGAGTGGTGACCAGTTGTTCTATAGCATTTGAGTTTATAAATTCTAGGAACCATTGGGTGAGGGTGTTGGGGATTGAGTATTTTTCCCAATCAATGTTTGGGGAGTTGAAGTCACCCAATATAATGGTGTTTGGAGAGACCTTCATACTCTCCAGTGTTCTCAGGAAAGCCGAATGGGGTTCCTGTGTTTGGGAGGGTGGTCTGTAGCAGGCTACAAACTGAAAGGCAGTTTTGCCCACTGTTAGTTGCACATGGATGGTCTCCGATGCTTCGTGCAGTGCCACTAACCTGGAGGTGTGGGTATCTTTGATGAATATGGATACTCCCCTTCCTTTTGTGGTTCGGTCCGAGTTTTGGGGCCGAAAAGCATGGTATGAAGTATAACTTGGTAGTGCTGGGGTGTTTTCGGGAGCCTTGAACCAGGTTTCTGTTACTGCACAGATATTGATATTCTCCATACTGAGGAGAGTCTCGAGTGCGTGCATCTTGAGGTTTAGACTTTTGGTGCTGAGCATCATTACCCTTAGTTTTTTTTCCTTTTTGTTGTCTATGGAGGTGGGTTTGTCTTTTGAGCCTTGCCTAAAAAAGCCACTATGGGGAAGGCAAGAGCCTTTGCCAGTATTCAAAAACCAAGGGGTGGCAGGTGCAAGCCATCCCTAGCGAAGCAACGTGGCTTGTCGAGCACATCATCCCAGGCTGACAGACACTGGATCCCTTTTGAATGACACCAATACTTTAGCCAATTGTTAAAATTGATCATTTTGTCTTTATACTGTGGCATCATTCTTGGTGAGGGCAAGATGCTACACAAGGTCAGGGTCATACTGGCCTGGGCTACATGATCAGAGAGCTCCTCTATGTTTCTTTTCATGTAGTCCAGGGAGGTACATCTCAGGTCATTCACACCAGCATGGACAATGATGGAGTCATATTTGTACTTGCTTTGGAGTGACCTGAGTGCATGTGTTATGTGGCGAATCCTGGCACCCGACAGGCAGCTTACAGTGACCTTCTCCTTGTTCAGTCTGGTGAGTGGGACACCAGTGTGTCTGACAATAGAGTCACCTATTACAAATGTATTAGGTGTGTTGTTTAGCCTTAAGGGCTGTGACTGTGTGGAACACTGACTTTGTGAGCTATGTGCTATGTATGTATTGTTGCATGGTAGGGGTTGCTTGGATGTCTGCTTTGGAGGTCTCTGCTGCTTAGGCAGATTTTTGTTTAGAGCCTCCGAGTATGTTTTTGTGTGTTTATGTGTTTGGTTTGCTGATGCGATAGGTCTATGTGAGACTGTGCCTTAAAGCCAGTCATACATGCATTTACACGCATAGTGTGCCTTAAAACCAGTTATAAATGCATTCACACACATACCATGACTTAAAACCACTTATACATACATTCACACACATACTGTGCCTTAAAACCAGTTATACATGCCTTCACACACATACTGTGCCTTAAAACCAGTTAGAAATTCATTCACACACATACTGTGCCTTAAAACCAATTGTAGATTCATTCACGCACATACTGTGCCTTAAAATGAGATATACATGCATTTATGCACACACTGTGCCTTAAAACCAGTTATAAGTGCATTCACACAGATACTGTGCCTACAAGCTGTTATATATGCATTCACACACATGCTCTGCCTTAAAACCAGTTATACATGCATTTACACCCATACAGTGCCTTCAAACCAGTTACACTTCCCTTCACACACATAATGTGCCTTAAAACCAGTTTTAAGTGCATTCACAACCATACTGTGCATTAAAACCAGTTATACATGCATTCACACACATACTGTGCCTTAAAACCAGGTATATATGCATTCACATGCATACTGTGCCTTAAAAACAGTTGTACATTCATTCCCAGACATACTGTGCCTTAAAGCCAGCTACGCATGCACTTATGCACATACTGTACCTTAAAACCAGTCATACATGAATTTATGCACATACTGTGCCTTAAAACCAGTTATAAATGCATTCACACACATACCATGACTTAAAACCACTTACAAATATCATACATTCACACTCATACTGTGCCTTAAAATCAGTTATACATGCCTTCAGACACATACTGTGCCTTAAAACCAGTTAGAAATGCATTCACACACATACTGTGCCTTAAAACCAATTGTAGATTCATTCACACACACACTGTGCCTTAAAATGAGTTATACATGAATTTACAAACATACTGTGCCTTAAAACCAGTTATACATGCATTCACACAGATACTGTGCTTACAACCTGTTATATATACATTCACACACATAATGTGCCTTAAAACCAGTTAGAAATGCATTTACACACACACTGTGCCTTAACACAAGTTATACTTCTTTTCACACACATACTGTGCCTTAAAACCAGTTATACGTGCATTCACAACCATACTGTGCCTTAAAACCAGTTATACATGCATTCACACACATACTGTGCCTTAAAACCAGGTATATATGCATTCACATGTATACTGTGCCTTAAAACCAGTTGTGCATTAATTCACAGACATACTGTGCCTTAAAACCAGTTCTACATGCATTCATGCACGTGCTGTGCTTTAAACCCTGTTATATATGCTTTCACGCACATACTGAGCCTTAAAACCAGTTATGCATGCTTTTGCACACATACTGTGCCTTAAAATCAGTTATACATGCATTCATACTCATACTTTGACTTAAAATCAGTTATATATGGAGTGACCTGCATACTGTGCCATAAAACCGGTTATAGATCAGTTCACACATACCGTGCCTTAAAAGCAATTATGCACACAGTCACACAAATACTTTGCCTTAAAACCAGTTATACATGCATTCACACACATACAGTGCCTTAAAATTAGTTATACAGTCATTCAGATGCATGCTGTGCCTTAAAACCAGTAATACATGCTTTCACATGTATACTGTGCCTTAAAACCAGATATGCATGCATCCACATGCACACTGTGCTTTCAAACCAGTTATATATGCATTCACACATATACTGTGCCTTAAAACCAGTTATACATCCTTTCATACCTGTGCTGTGCCTAAAAACCTGTTATGCATGCATTTATGCATACACTGTGCCTTAATACAAGTTATAGATGCATTCCCTAGCATATTGTGCCTGAAAAACCAGTTGTAAATGCATTCACACACATTCAGTGCTTTAAAACCAGTTATACATTAATTCACACACATGATGTGTCTTAAAACCAGTTATACATGCATTCAGGTGCACACTGTGCAGTCAAATGCATACTGTGCCTTAAACAAATTACAAATGCATTCAAAGACACACTGTGCTTTAAAACCAGTTATAAATGCATTCATACACATACTGTGACTTAAAACCAGTTATATATGCAGTCATGTGCATACTGTGCCATAAAACCGGTTATACATCATTTCACACATGCCATGCCCTAAAAGCAGTTATGCACGCAGTCAGACACATACTGTTCTTTAAAACCAGTTATACATGCATTCACACAAATACAGTGTCTTAAAACTAGTTATAAATTCATTCATATGCATACTGTGCCTTAAAACCAGTAATGCATGCTTTCTCGTGTATACTGTGCCTTAAAAAAGATATACATGCATTCACACACACACTGTACTTTCAAACCAGTTATACATGCATTCACATATATACTGTGCCTTACCAGTTATATATGCATTCATACCCATACTGTGCCTAAAACACAGTTATACATGCATTTATTCACACACTGTGCTTTATTGGCAGTTATAGATGCATTCTCATGAATATTGTGCCTGAAAAACAGTTGTACATGCATTTGCACACATTCTGTGCCTTAAAACCAGTTATACATTCATTCACACACATGCTGTGTCTTAAAACCAGTTTTACATGCATTCATGTGCATATTGTGCAGTCGAATGCATACTGTTCCTTAAACAAATTACAAATGCATTCAAACACACACTGTGCCTAAAACTAGTTATACATGCATTCACACACATACTTTGCCTTAAAAGTAGTAATGCATGCATTCACAGACATACTGTGCCTTAAAACCAGTTATACATCCATTCACTCCCATACTGTGCCTTAAAAGCAGTTATGCATACATTTAGCATATACTGTGGCTTATAAACAGTTGTACATATATTGACCACATACTGTACCTTAAGACCAGCTATACATGCATTCACGAGTATACTGCACATTAAAACCAGTTATGCATGCATGTATGCACAGACTGTGCCTTAAAACCAGTTATACATGCAGTCACGCACATACTCTGCCTTAAAAACATTTATACATGCTTTTGCACATACACTATGCCTTAAAACCAGTTATGCATGCATTCAGATGCATATTTGACTTAAATCCAGCTATACGTGCACTCATATGCATACTGTGCCTTAAAATAGGTTATACACGCATTCCTATGCACACTGTGACTTAAAATCAGTTATACATGCCTTCACATACATACAGTGCCTTAAAACCTGTTATACATGCATTTATAGGCATACTGTACTTTAAAACCAGTTATACATGCATTCACAGACATACTGTACCTCAAAACAAATTTTACATGCATTTATGCACATACTGTGCCTTAAAACCAGTTATTAATGCATTCACACACATAGCATGACTTAAAACCAGTTATACATATATTCACTCATATACTGTGCCTAAAAAGTTATACATGCCTTCCTACACATACTGTGCCTTAAAACCAGTTATAAATGCATTCACACACATACTGTACCTTAAAATGAGTTATACATGCATTTACGCACATAGGTTCATAGGTTCATAGGTTGGTACTAGGCTATTAGCCCTAGGGACTGTACAAGCCTAGCCATAACAATTCCCTGGCTATTTCTTATTTACTTCCTTAGACTCCTGCTTAGCAGGGCGACTGATGTGATCATTGGGGTGAATTTTCTATCTCCCATCCAATCATCAAAGTTCCTTTTGAAGAGGGTCAAAGAGGTGCTCCGCTTGACATGTATGGGCAGTCTATTCCAGAATCTGGGGAGTCTCTGGGTCAGGAGCCTATCCTTCCAGCATGTTTTGTTCATTGTGATGACAAGGTATAGATCCCTGGAGCATGTGTCTCCAAGGGATTGGGATTTCTTTAAGTGTAGCATGTCCAACAGCTCTGGGTTTGGCATGGCCTTGTATGTTAAGCAGAGATTGCCTCTGAGTAGACGATATATGACAGAGTATAGGTAGAGTTTTTTTAGATGGTCAGCATAGGGCATCTGCTTTAGGCCTGTGATTCTTTTAGTGAGGTATTTCTGCAGCCTTTCTAGTTGTGGGTCTATATCATAACATCGAAGTTGCAAAACTTAGAATGTTATAAAATTGAAACCAAAACCTCGAAGACTGACAACAGCGAAGCCACAAAACATTGAATTCTTTCCCAGGGAAAGAATTCGGTGGGCCATTTCTGTGACTTCACTATATCCTCCACTGTGGTGTGATCTTGGAATTGGTATATTTAAGTACGGGGTGGGGGCACAGAAATAGTTTGTAGTGTTTGTGTGTTTCGTGTTTTGTGCTAGAACAGCAATTTTTTCCCATGAAAAAAATTGCTGTTTTCAGCTTCTGGAGTTTTCAGATTTCGGGGTTAACAGTTCTATGCTATTGTATTCACTGTTTTAACATTTTGATCTTGTGATATAAACCCTCTAGTTGTTGCAGATGGTTTGAGAGGTACATACCAAATGGGGCATTGTATTCTATAATGGGTCTAATGAGGGATGAGTACAGTGGGACAATTACCTCCTTTTTTCTGGATGAAAAGCCCTTAGTGATGAGGTGTGCCACATAGAAGGATTTCCTGACTTTTGTGGCGATGTGGTTATCGAAGGTGAGACCACTGTCCACCTGTGTCCCTAAGTCTCTTATCACACTTTCGGTGTTTAATGTACTGCCACCTATGTGGTAATTTATGGGTACATGTTTTTTTTTCCCAAAGGGGATAACTATACATTTCTTGGCATTGAGCTTGAGCCCTTGGCTCTGGCACCAAGCATCTGTTTCTGTAAGGCCCTTTTGTAGAATATCCACATAATTTGGGGATTCAATAATGGCTCCCAGTTTGCAGTCATCTGTGAATTTTGTTAGCCAAAGTCCCTTAGTGTTGGCCTGTACTTCAGAGAAGTAGATGCCAAACAAGAGCGGTCCCAGGACTGAACCCTGAGGTACTCCATTTGTCACTTGTCTGGAGCTGGATTTTGGAGACAGCTACTTTTACAGACTTGAGCTGTGCTGCCTTCCTTAAATACAGAGTTCTGTAGTCTACATACTTAGATAGGTTGGAGTTCTAGGCTCACTGCAGTCAACTGGGGGGGCTGCTTGTGCTCTTGTTTGACATTATAGCTATCTTTTTACACTAGCATGTGGGACATTTTATTACCATATTCACATTACCAGACACTGCTGAAGTCATCACCTATATCAGATTTGTGAATGTGCACTATGCCCACAAAGGCAGGACTAGAGACTGGCCTGGAGACCACATAGAAATCAGCTAATCTTATATGATCCAGATTACAGCGACATAGCTTTTAGTCAATCCATATACATTATGGCATTGTTTGTAGGCCCTTTGTTTTTTAGGTTCATTGGTTCATATGATATGATATGTACATTCCATGGCCTTGCAGATCAGGCTTGTCAGACTGATAGGGAGGTAGCTCCCAGGATCTAAGCTGGATCCCCCCTTGTGGAGTGGGAGAACTATAGCTGTACAGCACTCAGTGGACACGAAGCCTAAGGTGAGGCTATGATTAAACATGACACTTAGGTGAGGTGCCAGTTCATTTTGTAGTTCATGTAGTACACAGTCTGGGATGTCATCTGGTTCCATGGATGCTGTATTCTTAGCTTTGGAGAGTGCATTTTTTACCTGTGTGGTCGTTATTACTGGAATTTGGCAATCTTTCGGTATTGAGATTATTTAATTTACCTGAATTTGGCAATCTTTTGGTATTTAATTATTGAATTCCTCCCTACTCAGCACTGCTATGCTCTGTTTAACACTGTGCAAATGTGATTGGCATCATCATTGGTCAGGTTTGCACATTACTAGTAAACTCGATAACTGGAATTGGTGGGAAAACATCAGTTTCCATTGCTCTAGTTCAGCTGGTAGGCATGGTTGATATATGAGAGGAAGGTGACAAGTTTAGGGCACAGAGGTGAAGTGTCCAGGATGTTTATTGGACTCCTGGTAAAGCACCACAGCCAATGGTGTACTATTCTGGCTCCCAGTACAAGTCTGAGGCATGGAATAGTTTGGCCCAGGCTGTATTCATTGTCATATCTATCAAACTCTTAGAGTAAGAAATCTGGACAAAGCCATGAAAAAAGTGGTACAAATAGGGAATTTTTTTTAAATATTGGTCTTACAAACTTAGAAATGTGATAAAATAACAGGTTTTGCATTAGCATGAATTTTCTGAAGGGTATGAAGTCTAAAACTCAAATGTCTAACATTTTAAAACTTCAGTCTTTAATGATTAGCCACTAATTTGCCAGAAAGCCACAATTTATTTTGAAAAATGGACCAAAAATATAAGGCAAAAATCTTGACATTCTGCAAAAATATGTACAGTTGAGAGGTACCATTGTCACTGGTATACCACTCACTGGGAAGTAATGTAGCCAACATTTCAATGACCTACACAGGAGAAAATGGTTACTCTCAACCATTGATTGCATGAATTTGAGATTGCAGACATTGAACAGCTGTGTCAGTGTGACAATAAGAGAGTACTTGTAAGACTTAGATATGTCATCATGTCATCCATCTGTACCACAGCACAGTGAGGTAGGCCAGCACCAGTGGGTCAGCCTGCATCCAGTCCATCAGCTCCACCACCAATGCCCAGCTCGTCTGGGACCCAACATAGCAGCACTGCCTCTATTGCCCGGCACTACCTGTGCACTCAGGTAGTTCCGCCCCAGCAGTTGATGCTGTGTTACCCTCTGGAAGCAATTGCTGAGGTGGGGATTTCATCATCCACCAAGAAAGGCCAGGGTTGGTGTATAGGGTTGTGCACTGCACCCTTGTTGTATGCCTATGCCAGATGGAGAGGCTGCTCTCCCTCATGATCCATAGGAATAGAAGGAAAAGATGTCACACACTCCAGTCACCAGTGGAGTAAAGGGACAGTTTTGACAGTTTAGTGGGTGAGGAGTCAATTCTCACTGTCTCAAAGTTTGATGGGCATGAGCCTGTATTGTCCCCACGATCACCCCCAATCATGGTGTCCCCAACCTTTTGTGGCCCATACCATCCTTGTCTCTTGTCTTGTTTGTTTGCATTTGCTTCCTCATCTACCCAACTTACCTGACCCAGGCATACCTACATCCTTTACCCAGCATTTCTCTCTTACTGAATTAAAAAAAATGGTCACTTATCCCAAAAAAAAAATTCTTCCCATACATAGCTCTCCATTTAGCACCACGTGTCTTCAAAACACATTTGGTTTGATCCAATTGGCTATACAACATGATTATATTGTTGCCACCTCTCTTTGTGGAGGTTACAATCCAAATTTAGCTAATATTCTACATATATTATCTGTTTTTACCGATGAAGGCATGGCTAGCTATAGTTATTTCCTCCCTCCCTCCTGCACATTCCTGTATTGCTTTGTCTTTGTTCTTCCCCATTCTTGCTCCCCATTTCACCACTTTCCTGTCTACCTATCTACCTCATTTTAACACCTTTAATCCATTCTCACAATGATATAAAATTCATGAGTCACTGGATTTAAAAACACAAACCAAAGCTCCACAAAGGTGCCTCGCAACCAGGACTGCAAGCCATATACAAAACCAGCTTCCCACTAATAAACCAGTACAAATGTCTTAAACTCTTTGGAACAAAAGTGCTTAGATTTTCAGATTTTCTTAATAAACAGTCATTTGATTTCAGTTGTAGTACTATTTTTTTATCTCCTGAGTTCTTGATGTTTGCTTGTTACTGGTTTATTAGTGTGAAGCTGGTCTTACATGCAGCTTGCTGTCCTAGTTGCGACTCACTGGATTTAGACAGGGAGACCTTAAAATAATACAGTGCACACAGTACTTAACTTACTCATGTCCTTCTCCACTCCTGGCCCCATCATCCTCCATGCTTCAGAGCTTCCCTTACTTTTCTTCACTTTTTTTTTATTTTACTTATGAAGAAGTGGACTTTGGTTTTGGAATGTTGTCACTTGTGATCTTTTCATCCTTGCCTTACTGGTGTTAATTACGTTCCCTACAGGTGTGCTGCTGCTATTTTCTGTACAATGCATTACAATCCATTTTCCTTTGCACACTTCGGCTTGAATTTTCTTTCTTTAAGATCTTCTCTTCTGGTGTAAATCTGGACTTTCTGTGATGAAGCAGTGAGATGGTTTATCTGATGAATCCTGGATGCAGCTGCTTACATGAACTGCATTTCTTTCAGACTGTAAATTTCAAAGTTCAAACATCTATCCCTTCCACTCCACTGACCTTGTGCACAGCAACATCCAGTAGTGCTGATGTTGTCACATTCATCCTTGATGTGCTGTGTGATGATGTCAGTAAAAAAGCAAGAACTACAATTCCAAATGAAACATTAATCAGAATTTAAAGGGGCCAGTCAAACATTCATGGTACCCTCTTATTTTGATTCCCGAAATGGAATTCTCCACCAAAATTCAGGACAGTTGAGAGGTATGCACATCACTGCAAGATGTGTAGTGAGCTACATGAGGAAGGGTGCATTATACTCTTTTATTGGTGTGTTGAAGGCTGTGAACTATGGAGTATTATGCTCTGTGATGTGGATGTCTTTCACATGCTCAGTAGTTGTGTCACATGCAAGGAAGGAGTCAGCACTGTGTCCACATTCTGGTGTACATTCCACTTAACATCTACCCCAGAACACAAGTCACATACTTATTGGCCTGATTATAGGGTGCGAACACACATTATACTTGGGTTGGTTGTTTGTTTTCCTGATGTAACAAATCCTCCCATCTTCTTGTGTCATTCCAGGTGTTGTCACTGCTGTGGCAGCAATCTTTGATGTGTGTTGATGCTGTCCATATTATATTAATATCACAGTCAGAGTCAGTGATTGCTCATAATATGTAGTCCTACAGACAGCTGTTTTGACACAGGATGTGTACATCATTTGTGATGTCTGTGACTTAAATAATGGACAGAAAAGGGCCTAGCAGACAGACCTCATGTACAGACCTGATCACTGGACCTGAGATATAGTTTACGTCACACATTTCAAAATATTTCTATGCCCTTTATGTGATATATCACCCACTTAGTGAAATAGGTGTTTATGGCCACATCTGAGAATGTTTAGTGAATACCTCAGTGTGGATTTGTGTCAAATGCCTTTGGCTTGTCAAGTTCAAAAGGATGGTAGTGTTGTCATCAAGCATGCCCTTGATGATCTCTTTGAGGACATCAAACAGATGTAACAGATATAATGTAGCATAAACAACTTACACATGTGTGTTGCATAGAGCAGGAATATTACTAGTGTCTACTTAGTAAAATGTGCATGATGACATGTTGGTCTACCTCACAGGTGAGGAGAGTCAGGATGTGTCTATAGATAGATGCATTGGGTGTTGTCTCCCCAACTGACATGGATGCATGTTGATGTACACCCTTCTACAGGAACATAGTTTGTGTGGAGGATGTGCTGAAATGTGTATTCAACTGTGTCAGGAAGGTGTATGTTCTAAGTCATGTGATAGGTGATCTGTGATGTTGTCACAGCCCAAATGATTCTAGGTGATAGGTCTGGATGAAGATAAGGCAGTGCATACTGGCTATCCTGATCTGGGCTAGGGTTTGGACAAAATCCCCCACTCAGGTAACCAATTGGCTCACTTGACAGAACACATACTCTGAAAGTTGGTGAATCAACCTGTATTAGTAGAGCTGTCACCATTGGTGTACACCAGGGATATGTGTTTGTCCCTTTACTGTTTGGACTCTATTTTTCGACAGTTCAGTCTAAAGTTTATGGCCTTTGACTTTCTGCTTTTGCTGATTCTTGCATACAGGGTGCAATCATTGAGTCCACCTATGATGATAACATACTACAGGAGGGGTTAACACAGACAAATGATTGTTGACAAAGCTGCACGGTCTAAAAATAAATGCAAAAATGTGTATTTATTTGGTTCTTCTGCAAAGTGGAATTCCCTGATAATTACTGCATTGACAACAGTCCCACTGTGCTGAAACCCAATGATGCATCCAGGGGGAACACACATAGTTAGCAATCAAAACTTTGACCCCCAAGTGTCCACAGTTATTGAAAGCCTATTTTCTGCACATCACAAGTCATGCCATCATATTCAGATCTGCGGATTATATTACAGCACTCTACTCAAACCTCATCAGAACACTAATAGAATATAATGCTCTATTATGAATGTACCTCACCAGAAACATGCAGTAGCTGGGGAGACCAGAGGTGATTCTCACCTCTATGACACAGGAAACCCATACCTTGTATTTAAAATTATTAGGAACACTAACCATCCAAGCCAATACCATACTCATGGGTGACTTTAATTACCCCACTTTTAACTGGGAATCTTATATGACATCAAGTGTACATGCACAGAGATTCCTGGAATTTGTAAACACAAACTCCCTGGACCGTATAGTCAATACACCAACCAAGGGGTGCAACTGTTCTGGATCTGCATACCCCCCTACTGTAATGCTTCCCCTGGTAAGGTAAGACCATTTCTCCTTTGAAATAAAAATAAAACCTGGACCCCCAGCTAAACCAGGAATATTCAGGAACTATTTTAAGGCTAACATCCTGCTATTAAGTGAGAACCTGGCAAATTTTCAAGCCCCTGTATACCCTAAGAACACTTCTGCCTATGCAGAACTGTTCACAGAAACCCTGTACAAGCATGTTAATAGCTGCATAGAGGCAGCTGTACCCACCAGGAAGAAGTACAGAACTAACTCAAAAAACAAGCCACTCTGGTGGAATCACAAAATCAATCAGATGTATAACAGGAGGAAGAAATTTATGGCAAAAATTAGGAGGTGCAGCAGCCAGCAGCATAAAAGCACTCTCACTAATCTAAACAAATTACTCAGAGGACAAATAAAGTCTACCAAAGCCAAGTTTGAGGTATGTTTGGCCTCCAAGGCCAAGGAAAATCACAAAGCATTCTTTAGCTATGTCCACAACCTCAAAGGTAATACACAATTGTGTGCAGAGCTCATTGTAAATGGAGCCACCTATACTGAGCCAGAAGATATAGCAAACCTCCTGGCTGATAAATTCAGCTCCAACTTTACTGCTCTCTCCCCCTCAACATTCTCTCAGGAAATATCATCAAATATAACTCCCCCTACAATCACTAGGGAACAGGTTCTTAATGCTGTCTCTAATGCCAATAACACTGCATCAATGGACCCAGGCAATATCCCCAGATGCCTTCTAAATAGCATGGAACAAGACCTATCAGGGCTCGGTAATTACTATTTAACTGTAGCCTCCAAAGAGGCTTTGTGCCTCATGAATGGAGAAAGGCAACAGTCACCCTCTGCAAAAAGGTGGATCATCTACAGATGCTGGAAACTACAGACCCATAAGTCTCACTAGTCGTATATGTAAAAACCATGGAAGCCAGTAGTCAGAAATTTAGGGACACATATAGATAGTAACCTCAGACACCACTTTATAGCTGATGACATGAGCAGCATCTGGTGAGGAGAATAGAATATGGTAATAGTGTTCTACATGCTGGTGTAAAAGGCTATCTATAGTGTCAAGCAAGAGCACAGACACACACACACACACGCACACACACGCACACACACACGCACACACGCATGCACACACGCACACACACACACACACACACACACACACACACACACACACACACACACACACACACACACACACACAAACACACACACACACACACACACACACACACACACACACACACACACACACACACACACACACACACAGACACGCACACCTGATTACAGTGAGAATAGAACTCCTACCTAAGTACAGAACTCTCCATTTAAGGCAAGCACAACAGCTCAAGTTTGACTTGGAGTGCCTCAGACAACAATAAATAGCTGATGACATCAGCAGTGTCTGGTGAGGAGAATATGGTAGCAATAGTATCAAATATGCTGGTGTAAAATGCACTCTGTAATGTCAAGCAAGAGCATAAACACACACGCACACACACACACACACACACACACACACACACACACACACACACACACACACACACACACACACACACACACACACACACTCACAGACAGTTGACTGCAGGAAGAATAGAACCCCTTCCTAAGTACACAGACTACAGAACTTAGTATTTTACATAAGCACCATGGCACAAGTCTTACTTTTAATCAAACAAAAAACAAGAGGAATTCCACCAAGTAAGGACCAATAAACTACAAAAACATGAAATGGCAACTCCAGCAGCTCAAAAATAATTTATTAATGCTGCACAGATTTAACACGTTTTCATCCACCACAGCAGACTTCTTCAGACAGTGACCCGTGTCTGCCAGACTACAGATCTCAGTACTTTACAAAAGCACCATAGTACAAGTCTGACTTTTACAAGACTGCAGATGAATTTCTAATGGATGACACCAGCAGGGAATGTTGGACAGAAGATGTTGAAAGGCCTGCCTAGATTCATAGCTTTGTAGGTTAATAGGAGGTTACTAGCCTAATGACACTAGGGCTTTTACAAGCCTTGCCATGTAAAAATACAAGCACTTTTATTGAGCATAGTTAAATTGTCATTGTTAGCAGAGCAATTTTGTGATCAGCACAGACCGGGCCCATCTATGAGGGACATAGGTGCCTCCCCAAGGGTGAATTTGCAATCACCCATCCAGTTGTTAAGGTTGAGCTTGAATAGAATCATTATGGAGCACTACTTCACATTCAGTGGGAACCTATTACAGAGGAGTGGCAATCACTGGGAGATGTATCTGTCTCCCCAGCATGTTCTGTTTATGTCACAGGCTAGGTTGAGATCCCAGGAGCAGGTTATTATTGTTCCATTTGATTTGCAGATGTCCAGCATTTCTATTAGGCCAGTTCTGATACTTCTGTGTTGGACAGGCACAGGTTACCTATCAGCAGCCTGCATGATACTGAGTACAGTGTCAGGCCTTTCAGGCTTTCCATGTTTGTCATATTTTGGAGGCCCTGGATTCTTCCAGTCACAAAACTCTGTGTTTTCTCCAGTTGCTACAAGTATCTAGTGAGGTGCAGACAGAAAAGAAAATTGTACTCAAATAGTAGTATGATAAGGGTAGAGTACAACAGAGCTATGACCTCCCTGGTCTTAGATGTAATAGCATTATTTATGAGATGTGCAATGTAGAATGTGTGTCTCACCACTATAGGCACATAGTGATTGAAGTGTAGTTTGCTATCAACATGTGTTCCCAAGTCTCGCTGCACTGGTAGTGCAAGGCCAGCAGAGGCAGTGCTGGCTAACTTGCCTGGAGCCAATGGAGCAGGGGTAGTCTGATCCACTGAGTTTGGCCTACCTCACTGTGTTGTGTCACATTTAGTGATGTGGTATGCATGGAAGACATGGAGATATTTTGATGACACATAATACAAAATAAAAAAAGAGAGATAAGAGATGGGGTGAGAGAAAAAATGAGCTAAAATTAGTACCATCATACATGACATACGATGCATTAACACAATTATACAACTCCTTTATCTAAAGTATTACATTTAAGTATGCATCCTAATAGATACACACTATAATATTAATTGCTGAAAGTAATCCTTGAAATGTGCATATATTGCACATATGCATGTACAGCAGTGCATTTGTGCCACTGGTACTGAGTTTTGAATTTAATGTAAATATTATTGAAGGAATAATAGTACTGTATAGTTGGGAATTGTGGTATTTAAACCCACAACCTCTGAATACAGTCTAATACTGGACTCTTACAATCAGTTTGTGTTACAGATTAATGCATGTATACCTACTTTTACAGTTGGGATATGAATGCTCAATTTGATACAACTGCAAAAAAGACCAAAAAACTATCTTTTAAAGTTACAGTAACACTTCTCTTGTGCTTCATAATAACCATTTGCTTCCCTCAATCTCTCCAATCAAGCAACATGAGCCTGCCAATTGAACTCACATTTGTTGGAAGCTGAAGAAAGAACAGAAAACAGCAGAAGAGGATGATGCATATCAGTCTTGCCAGTATTTAGCTTGCTAAGCCTTACAAGTACTCTCTTATTGTCATACTTGCACAGCTGTGGGATGTCTACAGTCTCAAACTCATGCAACCAACGGTTGAGAGTATCCATTTTTTTTCCTGTGTAGGTCATTGAAGTGATGCCTACATTGTTCTGCAGTGCATGGGATATCAGTGCCACTGGATACAGCCTGGTACAAACTATTCCATTCGTCAGACTTGTACTAGGAGCCAGAATAGTCCCCCTGCAGAAGCATTTGGCTGTGGTGCTTTACCAGGAGTCCAATAAATATCCTGGACTCCTGGACACCCTACCTCTGTGCCATAAACTTGGCACCTTCCTCTGCATTACCAGCCATGTCCACCAGACAAACTAGAGCAATGGAAACTGATGCTTTCTTTCCAATTCCAGTTATCACATTTACTTGTAGTGCAGAAACCCAATCACTGATGCCAACCACTTTTGTGTGAAGTTAAGCATAGCACAACAGTGCCAAGCAGGGTGGAATTAAATAATTGAAATTGGAAGGTTATTCTGAAACTTGGGCTTAGTTTGAGGGGTGTCTACTGATGTAGCCAGGAAATATATATTAGCAATTGGAAGCTAAATTTTAGGTGAGTTAAATTTGCAGACTTGCACTAGGGACATAAATGTAATGACCTGACACTTTTTTTTGTCTTTATACACTGAGAAAAATTGATTTTTACAGTGTGGGCCTCAAACATGGGCAAAAGGATAAAACATTTCCTCCACAGTAAATGCAGAAAAAAGCAAAAGCAAGGCTCCAGTTTCTTCAACCAAAACAGCTGTTTATTAACACAAGCGCTTTCACTAAATGCTTCTTCAGGTGTATCTACATTGTTGCTAAAACACCCATTTTATACTATCATCACTAATGACATGACAAAACCATTTAACTATTTAAAGAAAAATGCTTCTAAAACATATAAAAATGTATATATTTAAAAATATGTACCATTAAATGCAAATGCAGAAAAATATGTACACATATAACACATTTAAAAATATCATCTATGCAATGGTCTAATTTTTAAAATGGGTCACATTGGCACATGGTCATTTAAGCCATGTCCTAAATCAGCTCTCAACCTGGACAGTACCCCCCTTTTTTTGCACCCACATGGACAGTTGAATCTGACTTTTCCACTTCCGACCAGGGAAAGGTCTACAAGCAGAAGTGGCAGAGGACAGTACAGAAATCAGCAGAGAGGAAGTATAATGTGAAACAAGAGGAAATATGTAGAAGAGATGGTGAGGCCATACACAATGAAGAAAGCGTTCTTGAAGGTAAAAACTTAGTAGATAACATATCATCGAATATGTTAACACAATATGAACGTAATGTTTTGGGAAAAGGTTTATCCTTTATCCCCACAGCTGATATGGACATTGCAGAGATTGCTTTTGATATTTAAATGTTCACTCGCAACTTAATGCTTAACATTATGTTTGATAATAATGAAAGTGTAGAAACTTTTAATTTTAGGAAACCCAGTCTTTTTATACCTAAACAAAATTCATTGGTTAACACTTTTGAGAAACTTTGTTTAGAAGATGTATATAAGTTGTATTATGAAGAGTAAAGGAAACAGAATAAGAAAAAAATGGCATAATATAACAAAAAGAGTTTGAAGCTCTGATAGACCTCCAGACAGATACTACTATCATGATACAACCAGCTGATAAAGGTGGACAAATAGTCATTATGAGTAGAGAAGACTATGATGCTAAGATGCATGACTTATTAAAAGACACTATAAATTGATTTCCCCTTTGCAAGTGAGATGAATGATAGAGAAAGTGCATAGTGAACTTAAAAATTTAGAAAGTTTGGGCTTTATAGATGATGGCCTTCTAAAAAATTTTTCATACAAAATCCTCTCACTCCTAACATCCAAGGATTACCGAAGTTACATAAATGTAAGGTAAATCCCCCTATGAGACCAATCGTAGCAGGAAGGGATTAGTGCACAAAATCCATTTCCATGTTTTTGGATAAAAATCCTAGGAACTTATTGAGTAAATCAGAATATATTTTAAGAGATACTGAACATTTTATTAGAGAACTGTATGAATTTTCCAGGAAGGGAGAAATTACTGAACTTATTCTGTTGGTTACACTTGATGTAATTTCTCTTTTCACAGTAATCCTGAATGAGCTTGGAATCAATAGTGTTACAGAGTTACTAGAAAAAGATGGAAACTACACGAGAGAAAGGATACAACTAATACAGATCTTATTGAAACTAGTGCTTGAGAATAACAACTTTATGTTTAGGGACAGAATATACTGGCAGTGCAATGGTGTTGCAATGGGCACATCATGTGTCAACAGTTATGCGAATACGGTGATGTCAGCATGGGAGGTAGAGAATGTGGAAAGGGGTCCCTATAAACTGCACATACTGTTTTTTTAAAGGTTTGTAGATGACCTCTTCCTGTTAAAGAAGGGGGTCATTAGAATGATTATTGGATTTTGTGGAATGGATTAATAATTCAACTCCATTCCTTAAATTTACATTGACTTGGTCTTGCTCTGAGGTGAATTTCCTGGATGTCAGTATAGTGAGAGGAGAGGAAGGGGAATTAAGTACAAAAATGTATAGGAAAGAATGTCATGCCAATAAATTGCTAAGGAAAGATAGTATACATCCCAAGTATGTGTTTAGAAATGTCACACATAACCAGCTGTATAGGGTGTCAAGGCTTAATGTTAAACAGAATGACTTTAAACAACAAGCAGAAGTAGTAAGTACAGAGTTGGTGGAAAGGGGATACAATAAGGATGAAGTACGTAATAATATGTTAGAGACAGAAAAATTAAGGGGTACAAGAGCAAAGACCTATTTATCATAACCTTGTGAAAACTCTGGGGCTAATAAAATATTTAATAATAGTAAGCTTAGAATGTGTGTTAGTTATTCAAGAGCCATAAGAAAATATACCAATATTATTAATACTCACTGGAATCTCTTGACCACAGATAGGCAAGTGAGTAAGTTTCTGAACCCACATTCTCAGTTTACGTTTAAGAACAAAAAGTCATTCAAAAGGAGACTGTGTACACCGAGAGATCAGATAGGGCATTCTAAAGATAGAGGGACTAAACCTTGTAAGAGATGTCAGTATTGTGAATATATAGATGTAGGAACAGAATTTGAACATCCAGATTCTCATGAGGTTTTTCAATTGAGCGTTAATGCATTTTGTAGTATCCTCCATGTGGTATATCTGACTACGTGCCAGTTATGTAATAAATTCCATGTTGGTAAGACCGATAGACATTTCAAAGATAGAATAAGAGAGCATATATATTATATTAAAAAGAAAAGCATATTTAATGCCCTTGCAAAGCATGTGTCTGAGACAAGTGAAAGACAGTTTTAAATTTATGGTCTTAGGCAGATGTTATGAGAATAAGAGGGGGGTGATATCAAAGCTAGAATGGAAGAGTTAGAGGCAAATTGGATTGTGAGGTTGAGAGCTGATGTAGGACATGACTTAAATGACCATGTGCCAATGAGACCCATTTTAAAAAATAAACCATTGTGTAGGTGATGTTTTTAAATGTGTTATATGTGTACATATTTTTCTGCATTTATTATTTTATTTATTTATTTTACATTTGTTGACCGGGAAAGTCCGACTAGGTTCCACAGAGCCTGTTTTCAGCAGAGGCCCGGGGAGAAATGCTCCAGATGCATGTCTTTGGAATGTGGGAGGAAACCGGAGTACCCGGAGGAAACCCACGCGAACACAGGGAGAACATGCAAACTCCACACAGACTGATTTGATGGTACACATTTTTAAATGTATGCATTTTTTATATGTTTTTAGAAGCATTTTTCTTTAAATAGTTAAATGGTTTTGTCATGTGATTTGTGATGATAGCATAAAATGGGTGTTTTAGCAACAATATAGATACACCTGAAGAAGCATTTAGTGAAAGCGCTTGTGTTATTAAACAGCTGTGTTGGTTGAAGAAACTGGAGCCTTGCCTTTGCTTTTTTTCTGCATTTATTCTTGGACCTTTGGTGGCATACTGCAGAGGCACCTGGATTTTGTTGGTTTTGCTTTTCATTTCCTCCACAGTGTTGATTTTCCATCTTTGACACAGAAGAAGTACTATTCAGACATAGGGATCATGTATAAATACAGGTGAAAGTTTGAGCTGTTACACATGTAGGTGTGTGACCTGACAATGTTATTGGCTATAGATCCAGTTGTGAATGTGTGTTACATAATTGTGAAGGCCATGCAAGTTCAGATAGCAGAATTATAGATCTAAAAACACAATAATGGTGTCTTATCCCTCAGACATATAATTCACATCAACTCCACTATCTAACATGTTATAAGTGAGACTGAATATAATGGGATGTGGAACAACAGTAAAAGTGCATGGAATATCCTGCAATAGAACCCAAGACCATATGTGCAGCAGTCTTACAATTACATATTTTGCTACAAGAATGTTGAAATAGCACTTGTCTATTTTTCATTTCATTGCTATAAATTGCACTGTCACAAAAGTAAAAAAAAAAGGTGCACACCCTATATTAGGGCCCAGAACAAATTGTACTCCAGTCCTACACCTGCTGCCACAGAGCCAGTTACATGACATTCCCTAATTTCCTAATTATTCTTACTGTCTCTGTGTTAACTGCTGCATAACGACACTTAGCGAGTTTGCACAGTGACATAATTAATTGAAAATATCCAGTTTCATCTGTTGTCTGCCTGAGTCCTGCCTGTAGGAGTTCAATGGCTACACCTGCTGGGAAACCTTGTTAACTACTGTGCAACACTGCTAAGCACAGTTGTGTGATGAGACACAGAAATTGCAGCAATGTATTGTTTTTGATCTTTGCCATTCTACAGACACCCTGTCTGTAGGTGTTCTCTCTGGTTCCAGGGTGGGCAACTAGTCCAGTGTGGGCACTGCCGCACTTTGCACAAATGAGAGCAGCAGAGCCAAACCTGACATTCATTCCTGTGTTTACACTAAGCCACACATCAAGTAAACAGTGCCCCCCCAAAAAGAAGAAAACAAAACAAAAAGAAAAAAAAGAGAAAAGTGGTTGAAATGAGGAAAATCAGTATATGACATACACACTACAAAATTTTAGTGCACATAACATATTGCTACATAGGTCTGAATTTGAACTCACACTCCAATGAGCTTTCAGAACACAATAAGGGTGCCGTATCCCTAAACAGCATTGCAGAAGGGAACTGAAACACAAATGAAAGGGAAAAATAGTTCAAATGAAGCAAATCAGTCTATGAAATCAACACTACAAAATGTTTGTTAGTACACATGAAACATTTCTACATAGGGTTATATTTGAACTCTCACACTGATGAACCTTCAAAACACCATAAGGGTGTCTTATCCCTCTTTGCCATACAAACAGCTTTGCAGCAAAGATCTGAAATAATTCTGCATACAACCAACTGCAGCATCATCTACAGTAATATAAAACTGTTATTTGTACATTTATTATTTTTGGATGTATTGCACTAAGTGATCACACAACCAGTTATGAGTATTGCTTGCAAATATGGAGTTCTGCCTTACCTCCCTGTGTTTGTTGGTCATTCTTCTCTTATATGACCAGTAATCTGAGGCATACAGGCTTTAAGCCATTCTATATCATTGTCCTTAAAATGTGTGAGGATATTAAATGGCAATAATATAATATGCAGTTGCCAACAAATGAAGGGGAGGTTGGATGTTAATGAACAAAATCTGTGAATTGTGTGCTGCTTACTTACATTTTCCAGCCTTGTCAAAATTACATCTAATACTTTGCAAGTCTAACCTGACACACCCACTGAATGTAGAGCAGTCTGCATTGCTGTTATGTTTTCCTTTCCCTACCAGTAATCATTCACAGTTGCAATCTATTAAAAAACTAAGGGAGTGCCTGCACTATGTTTACATCAGATACACTGAGCCAAGTATTTGAAATTCAGCAATTTTAATGAGTCCACACCTCATTTGCATCTTCACTGTGCTGACATCCCTAAAGCTACACCATAAAAAGGCAACTGTGTAGCTAGGGAAACTGAAGATGTGGAGACTTGTGTGTGTAGAGAACACAGAAAAGAGGCTATTACTTTGGGATGTATCTACACAGAGGATTACTGAACTTGAGAAGGTATGCTTGCATTTTGTCATCTACATACTGCATATGCTAAAATGTAGTTAAGAAAAATCTGTATAACAATTTAGTGTATATATATATATATATATATATATATATATATATATATATATATATATTGATTTTATTATCTGTATGCATTAGTTAGAAGTGTACTGATGGCATTGGCATGTTTGTCAGGACTTTTCTACAGGTATACATGATTGGCAATACCTTAACATGAAATATTCTGTGTTAAATCTGTAGACATGTTTCAGGGACAATTCATGTGGCAGTACTGTTAACATTTCAAAGTTGACTTGTTAGCATGTTCCCTTGGGAGTGGGGATCAAAGCTGCATTTCTGTTATGGCGCAAACAAGGATATGTTGTGATTGTTACTCTCCTTTTTTTTGCATCCAGCCTGTTGTTCATATTCCAAATCTCTAGACTGTTATATGTTTCTCCGAAGGGTAATACTGAAATCCTACCTTTTTTGTTTTTTTCTGGAAACAGTTATTTTGTAGTTATGTGATACTTATGTGAATTATACTTCTGTTGCCTTTTAGGACACCTAGGGCTATGCCACCCAGGCATCTTAACCCTCAAAAAACACCCTTCACTGTCCCTGAAAATCAGGTAATTGTTGAAGCTTTTAGGCAATATGGTACCTTCCTGATTGACAGGTGATGTTTAGATACATCAGATAGAATGCAGATTCAGGAGCAGATCATCACAGACATTAATGCAGTGGGTGACCACAGCGGGACATATGACCAGGTGCTCCATAGGGCTACTGATATGATCTCATCTGCACGGAGGAGGGCAGCTGCAGTGGGCCATGATTGGATGGTACTGTGGGGGTGGCCTGCTACACAGCAACCGCCAACAGAAAATGAAGAGTTCTTGTTCACTGTCAGGGATCTAGACAGATCCTAAGAAAGTGCAGAACACCATGTTCTTTACATTGGTGCTACTGTTTCTTGGAGATCAAGCATGTTCCAGTTGGACCTTCCGGGTAGGCATTTGTATCTCAGTTGTTAAATACTGTTGTATAGTAAAACAATTTTAAATCAATACATTAGTTCTGTTTCGCAATATTTTTTTTTTTGGGGGGGGGGTAAAGATTGTTACAGTTAACAACACATTCTGATTGATTACATATGGGCTTAGGTTGGAGTTGTCATCCAAGTTCTTGTTGAAAGTATAGTTAATGGACATATAAAAGGGAAAATGTATTACCCTGTATTACTGTTAATTGTGATGATGTCCTTACCTTTTGCTTAACTTCTTCCACACCCATCTGGCATACAGATGATACCATCATCTGCATTTGGTAAGCCAAACATTTTTATGTCAGTACTGATGACCAATTCAAAAAATATTTTAGTGTGTGATGTTGATGTCAGGACTGTTGTGTGTATTGCTGTACTGTCTAATAGTAGCAGCACTGTTACCTTGTTAGCATATATTGGACTGTAGTAGTGTAGGTATTAATATTTCCTGTGTTTGTTGCTTATAATCACAGGTGATCCTGACAGAGCAAATGTGATGCTTCGACCACCTGATGTCAGAGTATCAGCATGATGATGGTGGCAAACAAGGTCACATTTGGGGTGTGCAGAGATTGAATCTGAAACTGAGATTGACCTACAGCCATTCTGTAAAATCACATAGGTTGCAGCCAGTAGGTCTACGCTTACTGATTCCAGTGAGTCCACAGATACTGGACAGGTGGAGGGCAAGACAATTGATCAGGGAAGTGTGGTTGCTGTGGCTTCAGTGCCTGTTGACTCTAGTAATATCCAAACTGCAGGCAGGGTGTCCCACAGGAGGGTTGTTAGGGGTGCTCAGATGAGGCCTGCTTTCCATCCTCTACCTCATCCAGGATCTCTTCCCATTCCACTCAATGTATGTTTAGGTCTGTCATGGAGGTGCAGACACATTCCCATAGGTGCTTCAGAGAAGTGTTTAGGGTTCTAGATGTGGCACAGACTGACATGCATGACTGCCTGCATCATGTTGATTCAATGGATTGGATGAATGGCATGTTGGAATGAGTGGTGCCTATGATGGAATGTCTGCTGGGAGGAGGACAGCATCCTTGTGGGCATAAGTCAGTCACATCATCTGTTGTTAGCCAAAGTGGCCATGCCTGATCACACTACCATAAGTGGCAGTACTTACAATGCTGCATCAGTGGGTGAGCTGTCCACACCCAGACATGGCAGACCATGGAGTCGTGGTCCTGGGAGTATTCATGAGATTAGTTCATCCAGCAGACATTAGTCGCATTCAAGTAGCAGCAGTACATCTGACCATGGACGTGGACATGCCAGTGCAACTCCTGGCAGACCCAGTTCTCATGATCAGGGATGACAACGATGAACTGCCACCTCTACCATGTACAACTCACATTCATCTGACATACCAAGACATATAGCTAGCACAGAGCTTGGCTGTCTTCTTGCAGATACTCACACAGCAATTTCACCTGGAGGAACCCTACAGACACACACGCAGCTTAATATTCACTTTGTCTCACTGTCCATTTATTGCTTTATCCAAATGTCTGCCGGCTTCTTTCTCTTACTCACACACACTCACTCACTGGTCTTTTGTGCCAGCCAAGTTTTCCTGCCCCCTACCAAACCCTGTGCAAGTGATAATAACTCTCCCTATTTTGAAACATTTGGATTCAGGGATACATAACTACCCAACCATCTTACCTACATTCAATTAATCATGCCCGTAAACTCATCTTCAATCCCTATTTATGCCCCTCCCTTGCCTCCTCTTTCAAAATGCATCTACCCAATTGACATCTAAGATCAAATAACCAGAATTTGCTTGAATTGCACAAGCCTGCTCGACCACCTGGCAAACACCTGCTATCCTTTTCCCGTGGTCACCTCTGGAACTCCCTGCCACCGCTCATTCGTACTACCCATAACCTGCCTACCTTTAAAACCCTTCTTCCTTCCCATTTCAAAACCCTCTGGGAATGTTTCTGCTCTTATCCCACATGACTCACCTTTTTACTTCCCCATTTCTATAAAACAAAACCAAAAACAAACACTGAAAACTGGATAAAAAGAAAGAAACACCACACCAAGTGCAAAAATAAAGTTAGCACTTTCGTTTACTATTTCAGCAAACTTCTTCAGACAAGTGTGGGTTCATTAAATGGAGGCTTGGCCTACTGAATTGTATGGTGCTGTCATGATATGATAGTTTATTTAAGTTGTGAATGTTTGTATTGCCAGTTGTCTGAAGAAGTTTGCTGAAATAGTAAATGAAAGCACTAACCTTATTTTTGCACTTGGTGTGGTGTTTCTTACTTCCCCATTTCTCACACTCCTTTACCTCTCTCTTGTCCCATCTTTCATCATATTGAGCAAAAATGATAATACAACCTTTCTTTTTCTTATCTTACTCCTACTCTTATACTTCCTTTTTTTTCTTACTGTACCACTTTTCCTTCATTCAACAATTAACACCTGTCATCCCCCTATAATTCTTTTAACTCTTCTAAGTTTTCCTGTAAAACTCTTTGCCAATTCTTTAATATTTCCAATGTGTAACAAATCTAACAGTAATATGCACCAACGTTTTTTGATTTTTATATACATGTATATGTGTGAGCATTTTTTTTTCTTTTTTAACTGTATTTTTCACTTCAACTGTAAATTGTTATGCATTGTGTGAATGTATTGTTTTTATCTTACATTGTTGTCATGGAGCTTTTCTCCCCTGTTCTCCATTGAAAACAGGCTTTTCTTGGCCCAATGGACTATCCCAGTAAACAAACTGCAAAATAAAAAATAAATAAATAAGCTTTGAGTCTGATGCTGAGGGTGCATAGCTGACTTAGTGCTTAGTATATCTGCATTTGTAATGCTGAACTGGTAATTGTACCTTTGACCTATATTGGTATTAGAAAGTAAGACAGTTTATAGCATCAACATTTTACAACTTTATTATGAATGAGCTTGTGAGGTTTGTGAAGTCTGAAACTGCAATGTATATCATTACTTTGTAACTTCTATTGTTAATGATTTTCCAGTACAAATGTATGGTGCTAAACTGAGAGCATGCAGTGACCATCACCAATTTTGAGAGGTATGACTGTGTGAATCTTTGATCTGTGAGGCCTACAACTTAATAATGGACACATATCAGAAAAACAAAGTCTCTGATGTCACATATTGGGATAATTTCTGTAGAAATCTCCCACAGTTTACTTGCTTACACTACTAAGTAACAAAATGCAAGGATATGCCAGTCATTCATGTTATTACACAATGCACTCCAGGTTCATCCCTTAACTTATAAATCCAGCAGTTGCAACAGTTTTACTTCAGGACTGACTCAGTCTAATGCAAGCAGTACACAGCCAATACAGTCTCCAGAGCCATGGATGAGGTTAAGGCGGTCCACACAGCCTATCTGGACCTCACCAAGGCCTTTGACACCTTCCCTCACTCTGGAATCATAGATAAACTTATTAAGTTGGGCATTAATCCCTACATCACTTGATGGGTTGTCAACTGGCTTACTGACAGAACCCACACTGTAAAAGTGGCTGACTCAAAATCCAGCTCCAGACAAGTGACAAGCGGAGTACCTCAGGGTTTAGTCCTGGGACCGCTCTTGTTTGTTATCTACTTCTCTGAAGTACAGGCCAGCACTAAGGGACTCTGGCTAGCAAAGTTTGCAGATGACTGCAAACTAGGAGCCATTATTGAATCCCCAAATTATGTGGATATTCTATAAAAGGGCCTTACAGAAACAGATGCTTGGTGCCAGAGCAATGGTCTCAAGCTCAATACCAAGAAATGTATAGTTATCCCCTTTGGGAAAAAACATGTACCCATGAATTACCACATAAGTGGCAGTACACTAAACACCAAAAGTGTGATAAGGGACTAAGGGACACAGGTGGACAGTGATCTCACCTTCGATAACTACATAGCCACAAATGTCAAGAAATCCTTCAATGTGGCACACCTCATCACTAAGGGCTTTTCATGCAGAAAAAAGGAGGTCATTGCCCCACTGTACTCATCCTTCATTGGACCCATTATAGAGAACAACGCCCCGTTTGGTATGTACCTCACAAGACATCTGCAACAACTGGAAAAGGTCACAGAAATACCTCACTAAAAGAATCGCAGGCCTAAAGCAGATGCCCTATGCTGACCATCTAAAAAACCTCCAGCTATACTCTGTCGCATATCACCTACTCAGTGGTGATCTCTGCTTAATATACAAGGCCATGTCAAACCCAGAGCTGTTGGACATGCTACACTTAAAGAAATCTCAATCCCTCAGAGCCGCATGCTCCATGGATCTAAACCTAGTCATCACAATGAACAAAACATGCTGGAAGGATAGGTTCCTGACCCAGAGACTCCCCAAACTCTGGAATAGACTGCCCATACATATCAAGCTGAGCGCCTCTTTGGCCCTCTTCAAAAGGGAACCTTGATGATTGGATGGGAGATAGGAAATTCACCCCGGGGATCATGTTGGTCACCCTGCTAGACAGAGGACCAGGGAAGTAAATATTCTGGGAAGAAATAGCCAGGGAATTGTTATAGCTAGCCTTGTATAGGCCCTAGGGCCGATAGCCTAGTACCAACCTTTGACCCTATGAACCTATGACCATAGGGAGATAAAAGCTGTAAGTGTTGCCTGGCATCAATGTTATTATATATATATGCATTGTACTGCAGGGGTCCTCAGATGTATCTAGGCACTGCAACTTCAGCAGCCCAAACAGATGCTCTGTGATACTTCTGACTTGAGGGTGTGCCTCACTGTGGCATCCTTCGGCAGGTGCATGTGCATTTCTGATGGGTGTCATCAGCCATGGTTCCGGTGCATAACCTGCATCCCCCAGTAAATAACTCTGTGGGATATCCACCTTAGAAAACATCCGATACAGTTGGGAAGTGTGCCAGATATGTATGTCATGGTAACTGCCAGGGTTGCCAGCTCATGCATTCAAGATGATTCCCTTGACATTACACACAACTTGGCAGTTAATAGAGTGAAAGCCCTTTTCATTAATGTAGAGCCTTCCTCTTTCCCCAGGTGTTACCTTAATTTCTACATGTGTGCAAACTATGGCACCCAGTAATTCAGGGTATTGTGCTACAGGGTAGAATTCCTACATATTTCTAGCCCTATCCTCAGGAGTACAGAGAAAATATATGTGGTCACTAGCATGTTGGAGCATAGCATTCAAGTACTGATGGAGGATCCTAGATACTGATGCCTGTGTGACCCCCAGCATGTCCCCTATAATTCTCTGAAAGGTACCTGTAGCTAATATGTGCTACACATGCCTTTGCCTTCACTGGGATGGGTTCCCCTTGGTTTGCCCTGGCTCTGAGATGAGGACAACAGAGGTTGCAGTGTTCCTGTAGTGTGTTTCTATCCACCCTGTAACATTTCACAATTTCCACATCATGTAGGTTGTGATATGTTACCCAAGGTCTGAAAATTCTTCTCCTACTTGGCCTTGGACTGTTAGCAGCAGCAGTATAGACTTCAGCCAGTTGCACATACACATGAATTAAAGCAACATCAGCCCCTAACATTGTTTCTGTGTAGAGTTCTTTCCGTGGCTGTATTCCAATAGGTTTTGGAATTCACAGGAAAAAACAGCAATGAGCCTACATGGTTACTTTATAGCTTGTTGAATAGCTCCTCCATCTTGGATTGGTTGATTAACATACAATTCAGCTGTTTATGCTGCAATTTGCATGCCACTGTGTTAACCTTGTTTGTGCAGCTTTGCCTGTAGAACTGCTTATTGAAATCAAAATGGTGCGTGAGGTACATGGTGTAAATGAATCATGTAGGTCTTATTGAATCTGGTTTATGAACTTTCTTACCAACAGGCATACCAGTTACAGACAATGCAAACATTAAAATACTATTGTATGAACATGTCAATGCACAAATGTACATATTTACTACTTATGGACAGACTATCTAAGCACACCTTTAACGCTACATGTCCTTGTATGCATATGGACTTAAAACATACAGACATACATGAAACATCCATATAGTTAACACCTGAATGCAACATGTAGCACTTTGAAGTAATACATATAAAAATGACTCCAATATTTCACAGAATGAGATAAATATGAGTATGCAAGTATAAGTTACTTGCAGGATATAAAGATAAAAAATGCACAAATCTTCCAGTAGGAAAATATTTATGTTCTGGTTAATGTGTGGGTTATGGATACCAAATTACTGTGAATTACATCCGGAATTGTCACACTTGAAAGCAGATAGACACATACACATCTGACACGTTTACTTAACTATCCGTGTGGCAGCAGGGAGCCATGGCTTCTGTAAAACATGTCAGAATAAGACAAATTCCAAGACTGTTTTTCAAAAAAGACATTTTTCTTCAAACTTGTTGAGAAAATCAACAAAGCAAATATTTGGTATTTGTGGAAAAAAAAACAATTATTTATATTCTGTCAAAATAATAATGTCAAACCTGATAAAGTGAAGTAGCAATGTGTGCGGAGAGAGTAGCCCCCTACATGGGGGGGTGGGGGTTGCTGCCTGCATAATCCCTTGATTCACAAATTGTCTGCTGTCAGTCATCTAACTGCAGTTTTGTGCATTCATGGTGGAAGGTTTGCATGTTTTTTTTTCAGACACCCATAACAGCCTAAGTGTATACTTTAAAGCTGTTTGAATTGTCTAGTATGCTACTATATTAGTCAAGGAACTAACAGAAAAAGAAAATAAACCATTTATACTTCCTCATATGAGGAAAACACACCACTTCCTATTTGTTATACAAGAATTTTCTGTTTTCAAATAGAATTTGAAATTGTTCCTACCTCTTTGATGACAGTGAATTTTCTCTTCACTGTGTCATATGCATGTTTCTTCTTCACAAAGTTTGAACATTTTTTTTACTACATAAGGGCATGAACATTATCTAAACAAGGGGTGTTTGACACAGGCATTACCTTTCACTACACTATGAATAAATTCTGTCATCTTTTTTGTGTGTGAGGTTCTCCCACACTGTGAAGAATGGACTTTCACTGCATTTTGTGGAAAATATGTTGATGTTAGTTATGTCTTTGCCTTTTGCTTTACTTTACTGCTACTGACATTTTAGCATACGTTTCAGTAGGTCTTATTTTCTGCCTGCTCTTAAGTAACTATCTGTCTTCTCCAAACTATTGATTTTTGTTACAGTCTAACAAGAACATTACATCAGTCTGATTTACTGCAATATAAAATAAATATTTTTTGTATATGTTTTTAACAGTAATGAACATTATAGATGCTTTCATTGCATTATTTATTTGCTGTATCTTCCTTTTTCCTGCTTTCATGTGAGACATTCACAGCAGGGGAAATCAGACAAATGACAAATTTAAGTACACAATGTATACTTTATAATTCATATGCTGTGAGTAAAGAGAAGTCTATTAAAGAATGCAATGCTTTTCTGTCTGTTTTATAGGTTGTCATCAAATATGCAGTCTGGATGATCTGCAGACAAGTGCCACTTTACTTAAAATGTTGTATTCACAGAGTTGTGGATCAATACCAGAATGACATTATAAATGACATTTTGAAGGGCCTGCATTTCTGCAGCATCTGTTGCAAGCTTCAGTTTTGTAGCAGAGAATAGCACCTGCTGCCAGGTAAGCCTTTAGCTACATCTGTTAAACACTGAATGACAATAATCTATGTAGTTCCAAGTCAATGGCAGAGCTGAGATGAGCAACCACACAATATCATATGCTAACTGAAGATGGACTTGTAAGGGACAGAAACTCATACACTCCATTTCACCTATTTTCTTTTCAAGGACAAACTGAAATTGTGGCATACCTTTCAACTATCCAGATTTTTGCAAAATATCCAGATTTTTGCCTCATATTTTTTGTCTATTTCTCATAACAGTTGTGGTTTTCTGGCAAATCACAGAGGATTGAAGTCACTAAATAATGACACACAGTTGAGTTTTTGACTTGTATACTAAGACAAAACCTGTTATTCTATCAACTTTCTAAGTTTATACAAGCAATATTTAAAATCTGCTCCTATTTTGGGTAATTTCTTCCCCCATTGTTTTTGGTTTTATCCAGATTTTTGCACAAAAGATTGAGAGGTATGAATTGTGGTTTTGTATGTCTCCACCTAGACATCTGAAAGATAAAACAGAAATTTTGGAGTTTGCTCTGATTTTACTCACAGGACTCTAGAAGAGTTTTCTTTGTATTCTTTTAAATATTATGGAGTTTTATTCATGATGAAGAACTATATAATCAGTATTCTAGGGTGCTACAAAGAATAGACTTTTGGGAAGACTGTTTGTCTTTTTCAGCTTTTCCCAGTTAGGGGTCACCACAGCAGAACTCTGGTCTGTGAATGATTGGCAGTCAATTTTTAAGGTGCTGAGTTGCCAGCCCGATGCCCAACCTTTAGCAAAGGCACACCCCATTCAAGCATGTCTTTCAGAGGCCACTCAACTGCGGGGAGGACATGCAGACTCCACACAGAAGGCACTCCAGCCAAGAATCGAACAGGAGAACCTCTTGCTGTGAGGTAACAATGCTACCGCTGTACCACCGCAGATATACTTTTGGGAAGACTACAATAGCTTTATTTCTTTATTTCTTACAAAATATTTTAGCTATTGTACTTTTGGGAAGACTACAATAGCTAAAATATTTTGTAAGAAATAAAGCCTTCACCCTCACTGTTTAGCTGTAGTTCTGTAATTACTAAATACATTCTAGGTTTGTGGAAGCTGTTTGGAAGTGAAAGTGTAATGCTACACAAGAAATAAGGCAATTCACTGTAACTGTATTTTGCTATGATCTAAGGTAGATGATTGTACACAGTTATTATTTATTTTATTTTATTTGACATTTGTTTACCGGGATGGTCTGACTGGGTCTACAGAACCCATTTTCAGCAGAGGCCCGGGGAGAAAAGCTCCACATACAGTACAATACAAATACAGTATAATCCAGTACAATTCAAGATTACATTAGAAATACTGTACAAAAAATAATTTGAAAGAACAAACTGCTACAAGATGTTACAATATATCACTACACATCTAGACAATTCTATACAGTTAAAACATTACAGACAGTAATAGTCACTCTCACCATACATGATGTAGATAGTGTCCAAAAAAATAGCACATAGGTAGTGCAATGTGTGACATTAACTGTTATAGTACATGCAAAATAGAATTTCTGAAGAAGTTCACAGTTAATAAAGGTGGACGAAACGCGTAAAAGATATTTTTGACTCTAAGCCTCTTGTCTGTTCACAGTGGTCGTTGTAGTTTGTGTTCTAAAGTTTTAATTTTCAAAGTTCGTGCAAAATAGAATGTTAGTTTCAGTTAGGAAAATAACAGCCAGAAAGTTAGTAATGCAGATAGATAGAGAGAGTTAAGAGGAAGAGAAGCAATAAAGCCTGAGCAGTAGCTTAAGGATATGGTATAGAAGCAGAGAAGGCGTTAGAAGTGTTTTAGGATACTTGCAGTCTGTGAGGGATTGAAATGTGACAGAAGAGGAAGACCTGAGCATTAGGCAGACTTTATGCAGGAGCAGAGCCATGTATTTTTGAGATGATTTTTTTTTAAAGAGGCTTTAAAATGGGTTAGGCCAGGCATAGACCTGGTAACTAGAGGTAGTGAATTCCAAAGCAGAGAGACAGAGTATGAATACAGAGAGTGACCAGGTTTTCTTGTGGGTTTTGAGATAGCTTAGAGATTTGTCTTCTGATCGTAGGGATCGTAGGGATAGATAGTTGAATAAAGGCAAGTTTGTTGGGGAGTTCAAGTCAGTTTAATTCTAGGAGTGGTTTACAGTGGTGTCTGTGATACTTAGAGTTTGTGGCAAACTTTGCAACTTTGTTGTACACTGTTACAACTTGCTTAGGGTAGAATTTTGTAAGTTAGTTAAAATAGGGGCACCATAAAGAAGGGAGGGAAGTAAAAATTTTTTTTTGCAAGGATAGTTTTGGTTGCTGCAGTAAAGAAATGTTTGTTTCTATATAAGAGTTCTAGTTTTTGATGAGTTTTCTTTATATTTTGCTGTATATGGGGGTCAAATGAAAGTTTATTGTCAATGATAACACCTAAAAGTTTGGTTTCCTGCACTGTTTCTATGACGTTGTCAGATGCAAAGATGATGAAATGATCAGTGACAGGGAAGGTGTTTTTGGGATGAAAGAGTACTAGCATTGTCTTCTTTGGATTAAGAAAGAAATGGATATTTCTTAGCCAGGATTCGACTGCAGTAAAGGACTGTTGAGTGTTTGAAAGTAGTTCTGGTAGTGATTGAGCAGTGCAGATTATGGTGGAATCATCAGCATATTGAATGAGGGTCCCAGGGTGAGAGGCAGTGTGAAGGTTATTTGTGAAAATGTTGAAGAGTTGGCATCCTAGGATGGAGCCTTGGGGGACTCCAGTAGGGTTGCGGGAAAGGATGAGAATTCATTGGACCATTTCACTACTTGTTTACAATCCATGAGGTAGCTCTGAAACCCTTTTACTCTATGTGAGAAGCCTAAGTTAGACAGTGTGTTCAAAAGTAAAGGGTGAAACACTGTGTCAAAGGCCTTGGAGAGATCAAGGAATACTGAGGCTGTATAGCATCCTGCATCTATGGCCTTGTTCATGGTGTCTGTAAAAGATAGTAGGGCTGTAGCCATGCTGTGCTAGGTTGGAAGCCATGTTGAGGTTTGGTTAAAAGATTGTTTTACAATAGATATTGCATTACTTCCCGATGGTACCTCTCTTGAGAATTTTGGATATGGGTGACAAGATGGATATAGGATGGAAACTGGATGGATCAAAAGAGTTGCTTCCTTTGTGTATGGGGGTGATGCGAGATTGTTTCCATATGGTAGGTACTTTTGATTTAGATAAAGACCTATTTATTAGGATACTGATTGGGTAGGCGACTGAGTTAGCAGCCATTTTGAGGTAGTATGGGGAGAGATTATCAGCTGAGGTAGAGCAGGGTTTTAGTTTTTGTAGCAGTTTCTTAATGGTGTCAGTGGGTATGGGCTGAAATGAGAATGGGGTTTGTATGACATTTTGTTGAGTAGGAGGGTTAGTAATGATAGGGTTAGAAGTAGCTGATGGCCTGTGGTTGGTGTCTGAATCGGTTGAAGGGTGGGGTGGGGGTCCAGCATTAGGGGTGTTAGTTAGGTCGAAAATTGATTTTATGAAGTGTTTGTTAAAGTTTTAGGCTATTTGTGATGGAAGGGTATCTGGTGATAGGGTGTGCTCTCTATTTCTTCCAGGAATAAGTAGAGAAGATATGGAGTGCCAAATTTTACTGGGGTTGATTTTATGCTGGAGTTGAAGCTGGGAATAATATGACTTCTTATCTCTGTTGATTAGTTTTGTCACTTTGTTACATAGTATTTTCAAATCAACATGATTTTGTTCATTTTTGGTTTGTTTCCAGGTTGACCAGGCTAGGTCCTTTTTCTTGATCAGGTGCTTACATTCCTAAAGAACAAGAGAAGGAGAAAACTCCATTGAGGTATGCTCAGCAAACAACAAGTTCACTGAAAAACAGAACAGCGTAGCACCACAATATCTCCACGTTGTGTCCACAGGCAACGTCTGAAACACAATCAAAAATTGTAATGTTGTCGTGTTTTTCAGCTTTTCCCAGTTAGGGGTCACCACAGCGGAACTCTGGATGGCTAATGATTGGCAGTAGAGTTTTCTACGTGCCAAGTTGCTGGCCCTGACGCACAACCTTCAACGAAGGTACGCCCATTCACACATGTCTCCACACAGAAGATGCTCTAGCTGAGAATCGAACAGGACAACGTCTTACTATGAGGTGCCAACGCTACCGCAGCAAAAATTTTAATAAGTAACATAAAATTGCAAGACACAAGTTAAAAGTAAAAGAAACCCTGTAGATGGATAAGCGCTTTCAGCTTCTAAGCCTTCTTCAGATCCAATCAGATTATTCCTTAGAGAGCCATGGTGCTGAGTTATTTTTGATTCTTTTCATACAAATTGGAGCTAGTGTATTAAGTATGTGAAGGAAGGTGTTATTAAAGTATAGTTTAGCATCATTAAGGGGTAGTTGTTTAAGGGGTGTCCAGTCTATTTCCTGTAGGAGATTGGTAATTTATGCTGACAAAAATGAGTTGAGTTCCTAACTGATTTTATAGTGTGTACTCTTAGTTGTTGGGAGTTTGTTCTAAGGGAATAAGCTGGTAGATGGTCACTCAGGGAGATAGACAGTGTACCAGAAGATGGGTAATTGGCAGGGTGGGATACTAGAATCCAGTCTAAGGTGGATTGGCAGGTAAGATCTTTGCTGTATCTTGTTGGAGCATTGATAAGCTGAGAAAAAAACAGTCAGAAGCTCTGGTTTGCCAATCTATATTTATATCTCCTAAGATTATTGTTTCAAGGTTTATTGTTTGGGATGTCCAGGATAAAATATTTTCAGACACTGGTATATTGTTACCTGGTAGGATATGTATTACTATTATACAGATTCTTTTTATAAAAGAAAAGGACAGTCCCCATGTAACATCTAGCTAATTCCTTGTTTTTTTAAGTATTTGGTCATTGTTACTGACTTTAGGCTCTTACTGCCCTTATAGTCCTCCACAAGACCCTACTCTGTCAGCCTTAGTGCAACCTGCACTGGGAGGGCCTCCCTAGCAGGAGAAGACCTGCTCACAGAGTCCCCTCTCTGCATTTCAAGTTAAGTGGGTGCAAGGTACACCAGACAAATGGAGCAAGATGAATTAGGCAGGGATCATGATACTGCAGCCTGTATTACTTTTTTTTGTGCTGTAATTTGCTGAAGATCATCAAGCTGGCTGGGCAATGGAGAGTAGGTTGAGCATATGTTCCACTCCTGGGATCAAAAGTAGCCATGTCTACTCAATTTATCTGCCTCCTATAGGCTGGTGTCATCTCCTTGAGCTCTATCCTCCATCACAGCCCTAGAAAAGAAAATTCTGGCATGATACCATCCCTCCAGGATAGCAATGTCTACATACCTGCTTGTCCCATCAGACACTCAATCTGCAATTGAACTCTGGCCCCCTCAGTCATAGACTGAGCTTTATCCCTCTGTGCCAGCAGGATAGTTATCTAATTATGTACTTTAATGAAATCAGTTCTTGTCTGGCCTCGTCCTGCTTATTGCCCTGCCCTTCTGATTTTTGCATCCAACTGTGGCGCACCTCATCATTGCAGCTCTTCTACTCCACATTTCATTACTTGGTGTCACATCAGTGTATTATCCTACCACCAATACTCAGAAGTCTCTTGGTGTAACCGGCCTTTATTATTGTCCCATTTATGTTAATACTTCCACAGGCTCCCCATATTTTGCTGATGAAGCTCTAATAATTTAGTCTTTCATTTAATCATAAGGACACCAAGAAATAAACTATGCGCTGGCACATATAACAATTTGCTATACTACCTATTCTCTTTATGGTTGCCTTATTTTTTTGTACTTTCAGGTGGCATTGAAATCAGTACAAGCCCTTCTTGCTTTTCCATTAAAAGCCAGAAACAATGTCATTCTAAATTCATTAAGTACCAGAATTAACAATCACTCAAAAAATCTGCAATTACATTTATTAATATCAAACGTTATGCATAAGAAGTAACATTGTTCTAAAAGTTTAAAATCAGGTCTTGCAGGGTTATATGGGTGTCACAGTGGTGCAGTGGTTAGTGTTGTTACCTCACAGCAAAAGATTCTCTGGTTCTAGTCTCAGCTGGGGTGCCTTCCATGCATGACATCCCTGCATTTGCATGGGCTTCTTCCAAGTGCTCCGGTTTCCTCCCATATTCCATACTCATGCATCTGGAGTATTTTTCCTGTACCTCTGCTGAAAATGGGGTCTGTCCTAGTTGCACTTTCCTGGTAAACAAATAAAAGAAATATGTTAGATTTTACATTAATCTCTCTTAATAGCATCTCAATCTCACTTTCAACTTTTGAAAAATATTTAATTTTTAAAGGAAATCAAACAACGATAATGTATAGAGTTAAGAATGCCCTACAATATTTACATTATTTTGCTTATACAGTCACTTCCATATATTTGTTTTCTTGTCTTTACCTCTCCAACAGTTTTGCCCATCTACAACAGTCATTACTCCATAAACAGCCCTAATTGCAATGCAATTATTTTTTAATACATAAAATATAAACCACTTAAGGTCCACATTTCCATACTCTTCAGTGGCGTCACCTGAAAGCTCTTTCCCCATTAAAAGGGAAAGAAAGATATACAGATGCAATTTAAAATACCATTTTCTACCAAAACTTTGAACATTATTAGAATACATCTTTAGTCAATCTCAAGTAACATTCTCTACACAAATGTTGCCTATTGCACAGTTTAAATTAATTATGACAGGAAAATATTAGTATTGATTGGTTGTTAGCATTTGTACTCAATGTAATTTGAGCATTACTCACAGGAAAAAAAAATCATGAAACAGAACAAAAATCAGTTGTACCAGTCCCTGAGGTCAAACTAGCTGAAACTTCGAAAGTACGAGAAAAAAAGCAGTCAAATCTTCAACCTCAGATATATTCTGAAAAGCTACATTTGCAGGGTAGTAACCCCCTTGCAACCTCAATGTGGAGGAGTTTGCCATACACCACCCTACTTATATATATATATATATATATATATATATATATATATATATATATATATATACTTATATAAAAATCTATGATCACACAAAACATGTACCCATGAATTACCACATAGGTGGCAGTACACTAAACATCGAAAGTGTGATGAGAGACTTAGAGACACAGGTGGACAGGGGTCTCATTTTCGATAACCACATCGCTACAACAGTCAGGAAATCCTTCTGTGTGGCACACATCACTAAGGGCTTTTCATCCAGAAAAAAGGAGGTCATTGCCCCACTGTACTCATCCCTCATTAGACCCATTATAGAGTATAATGCCCCGTTTGGTATGTACCTCACAAGACATCTGTAACAGCTGGAAAGGCCACAGAAATACCTCACTAAAAGAATCACAGGCCTAAAGCAGATGCCATATGCTGACCGTCTAAAAAAACTCCAGCTATACTCTGTGGCATATCGTCTACTCAGAGGCGATCTCTGCTTAACATACAAGGCCATGTCAAACCCTGAGCTGTTGGACATGCTCCACTTAAAGAAATCCCAATCCCTCAGAGCCACATGCTCCAGGGATCTAAACCTTGTCATCACAATGAACAAAACATGCTGGAGGGATAGGTTCCTGACCCAGAGACGCCCCATACTCTGGAATAGACTACCCATACATGTCAAGCAGAATGCCTCCTTGGCCCTCTTCAAAAGGAACCTTGATGATTGGATGGGAGATAGGAAATTCACCCCGGGGATCATGTCAGTTGCCCTGATAGACAGGGGTCCAGAGAAGTAAATATTGTGGGAAGAAATATCCAGGGAATTGTTATGGCTAGGATTGTATAGGGCCTAGGGCTGATAGCCTAGTACCAACCTATGAACCTATGAACCTATGAACTAAGTGGAAAAAGATGAAAAACTATAAACTGTGCTATCACTGTAGGTGCTCAAATATAAACTACAGTAGTAGTGAATTGATTTGGAAAACTGTGATGAAGACAGAAGAAAATCAGTGCAGATAGATCAAGGATCTGAGCCCTTGTTTGCTATGAACATTAATGAGTATACAATTTAAAGATGATACCAGTGCTACTTTCTCCTCAAAACTAAGTGGACAAACTAAACAAATAAACTACTAACACTTTTCCACCTATACATACATATCTATGTATATATATTTATTTATGTATGTGTGTGTGCTAACTATATATATCAACTCCAAGATTGTACAATAGTGGACAAGGGGCAAATTCTAGCATTCAGTATTTTGAATTTTCATTCTTTTGGGATTCAGTCTTTTTGTTTTTTCAGTCTTCTGAAGTTTTATATATATATATATATATATATATATATATATATATATATATATATATAAGCATATGTGTGTGTAGCTAGTCGATACGATATGTACAACATCACTTTTGAATACGGATTCATTTCATTGCAGGTTATCTTATCAATGTAGTGTATTTCTTTAATGGATAGCTTTATAAGTGAATGGCTATGGGGAGCTTGTGCTATTCACTTACAATACACAAGGATAGTCCATTCTGTTTGTTTACAAGGTCACATAGATTAGGTGAGACGGGAGTGCGGGAGTGTCAAAGGAAAATATACTTTAAAAATGATAAAAACACGGTAGGTTCAGGTTAAGGCACTTTAGTCTTGCAGCAAGGAGACAAAAATGTGCTAATACAGAGTTTGTCTAACCAGAAACAGGAAATGCATTCATTTTTATAGGTTATCAAATTAATCCTGTCCTACCATGCTGACGTAACAGATTACCACCTTTTCATCATCATCTGCTGACCATCTTTCCCATGAATTTCTGCTGATTTAAACAATTTTTATGTGAAACTTCCTGAGGAAAACAACATGGCCTTGGTTACTTTCAGTTAGATACTTGTTATGTTACATTCAAGATACTACGGCTAAATCAAGCACAATGCAGTTCATTTCTCTAATAATCCTTTGTCTACCTTATCTCTAAACTACTGCAGCTGCAGAGGTTCCCATCCTCTGAACAAGGCTGTTTGTCTAGAATCATTACATTTATTATATGGTATATTGTTCAATCATATGCTTCTGACCTAGCAGATAAACACCTGCTTCTCAAGTACATTTCCACAAGGCATAAACAAGAATATTGCTGTGGTAGCAGTTACTAGGTCAGAGGGCAATTTGCAAGTTTCAGTAAGCATGCTGCAGTTTTAGAAAAGCATCTTTTCAGTCTCATATGAAACTCAATTTGTATAAATCTCAGTGCATGAAAAATAGAATGAAAAGCATATTAAAAACACTTGATTATTAATTTGGCATTAAGCATGCACACATTAATACATATTTTTCTAACATCTCCCTCCTGTTAATACTTTTTGTTCTATTTTCAAAAAAGGATAAACAGCTTGCTTCTTTTCCTAACCTCTTCCATTCAGGATTTGCAGTCAAGAAAGTCATTCAGTTTAAACTTTTATGAAAGTGTCTCACATTCTAGCAACTCTTCAAATTCAGTACTTTGATACATAGTCTCAGATACGGATATATCTATGAATTCTTTAATTAATTTCTTCATGCAGGGGATTCCGCAACAAATACAAACTCCTATTAGGAGTAATCCTACCCCAATAGCAATCAATATGTTCATAAAGATGGAGCCCCACCCCCCCAAAGGCATTCTGAAAAAACTCTGTCAGAGGGTTTGGACCTGGTTTGGTCATGGCTGACACTTGCTGCATCACCTCGAGATGGTCGTTGATCTCATGCTGATGGTCAGGAATGAACGCACAGCACTCTTCTTTGATTAAAGCGCAAGTTCCGTCTCTTGCCGCTAGGGTGAAGTCAAGAGCCATTTGGTTTTGAAGCACTACAGTTCTCATGGCATTCTGTTCATCAGTTATCAGTTCAAGGGCAGAAAAAGTTGCATTACTCATTATTTTGACAAGTTTGGATAGTTTCCGCAGCTCCCATATTGATTTGACTCCGCCATACATGGGTGATATACCTGCCCAGGATATAACAGCATCACTCAAATTCATGTGCACAAGTTTGGTTCCCACATTACAATGGTCTTTCCACCCCGCTTCGATTCGTCCCACTGGATTCTCAGGTTTCTTAACAGTCTTTTTGGTTACATCTCGAGTATTTTGAATACTCCCCTGAGGCAAAACTGCAGTGTATCGGATAGCCGGAACCAGGTATCCCAAAAAACAACTGCCAGACCAATTCTCAGGTAACCATTTATATGCCTTTTTGCCACATACAAAATAACAATCCTCTACCTTTGTCATTATTTTGTTACGAAATGACTGCCCTGCATGAAACATTTTCCTATCTATCACTGATAACTGTTTGAAAAGTACAGGATTGTGCTGTACCTGATCAAGAGTTTTATGCATAGATTTCAAAAATGAGTCATAATCTGTACTACAAGATCCACTCAAATCATTTGGTTTTCTATAACATTTGTACTGTACTGTAACATTGCATTTACTCCATCCAGCTTGGATGGAGTCATTTTTATAAAAACATATAATTCCTTTTTGTGTCACAGGCAAATACAGTGCTACCTTATCTTGTGCTTTGATAGTGACTGTGTCAAAAAACAGATTTTCCCAGGTCTCATTGACCCCTAGGGGGGTAGCAGTCATTAATAAACCCCCGTATGCTGTTGGTATGGCCGTACAGAACCAGCAGTTCGAAACATTAAAAGTCTCTGCGTACACACGTGTAATTGCCTGATAAGTGTTAAAGTTCGGATGCCAGTCTATGTTTGGTTCATTGCGTCTAATCAGTTCAACCTTTGTGGCAGGAAAAAAGAACAGCCACAGCAAAAAGAACAGTGTGATCAATATTGCAATAAAAACAATCATACAAGTTTTCTTGAAGTTGCTCAGTGTCTCTACTCACTCTGTATCTGGCCATTTTGTTCTTGTTGTGCAACAGTAACAAAGTTTTTGTCCAGTTCAAAGTTTTTAACCAGTTTACAGTGCATCAAATGAATCCAGGAAGCTCGTTCTGCAACCTTGACTGCAGTGGGTGTCGACAGTAGTACCTGGTACGGACCTTCCCACTTCGGAGAGCTCCAATTCTTCCGTTTCACAATCTTCACCCAGACCCAGGTGCCTGGGGCTACTTGTGCTTCCGATTTCGATTGCTCTTTATCTGGAACAGAATTTAACTGCAAAAGTTTGTTATTCAAAAATCGCCTCATATATCCTGCAAGTGAACTGTCAGCCTCCTGCTCTGCAGACATGAGAGGTTTCCACTGAGGTGTATAATATGCCCTCCCAAACAAAGTTTCAAAAGAAGTTAATCCCTTTACATTTGGAACAGTTCTCATACTCAACAGTGCTAAAGGCAAACAGTGCACCCAATTTTTCTGTGTCTCTTCTATCAACTTCCTAAGTTTATTCTTCAATACCCCATTGTGCCTCTCTACTAGCCCTGCAGATTGAGGGTTGTATGCACAGTGGTTCTTTAATGATATTCCAAAATAACGATTGAGTTGTTGGATTGTTTGGTTCACGAAATGTGTCCCGTTATCACTATAAATCTTTTCCGGTATACCAAATCTAGGTATAATTTCTTTAACGAGGACCTTTGCAACAGTAGCTGCATCTGGATTTTTGGTTGGAAATGCTTCTACCCATTTGGAAAACATGTCTATAATAACAAGGCAATATTTCTTATGCTCACATTTATTCAATTCTATGAAATCCATACAGATAGTATGGAACGGATATGGTGGTGTAGGAAAATTCCCTCGCTTAGGCTTCAATGCCCTTTGTGCATGATGCTTGTTACAAACATGTAATGCTGCACAAAAATGTTTTGTATAGTTTGCAAACCCATAGGTTGTAAACACTCGATTCGCTAACTGTACCATTCCCCCTGTTGAGACATGGCTCTGCCCATGGCTCAACAACGCTGCATATCTAAACAAATTAGATGGCAAAATCGGTTTCTTTTCCTTGGAGATGTACAGTCCCTTTTCGAGGATTGCTCCTCGTTTTATCCACTTTTGTTTCTCAATATTTGTAGTAAGTGTCTGCATTGTTTTTAACATATCTAAATCTAAAATCTCTGTGGGTTGTAATTCCTCGCTCAAAAGAAAAGTTTCTGTGGCTGAGGCTGCCTGCTTTGCAGCTGTATCAGCCCGTGCATTACCTTTTGAAATTCTATCCTGTTGTTTCGTATGAGCTACGCATTTGCAAATAGCTACTTTCTTAGGTAACTGAATTGAATCTAACAAGTCTAAAATAAGTTGCGCACGATTAATCGGTTTACCAGTAGATGTTATCACTCCTCTATTTTTCCACTGTTGCGCAAAAACATGTACAGTAGAAAAAGAATACTGACTGTCAGTATAAATGTTCACTTTCTTACCTTTTGCTAAGGTACATGCCCTTGTTAAGGCAATCAATTCTGCTGCTTGTGCAGATAAGTTGTGTGGTAAAGAATTTGCTTCTAAAGTTTCAGTATCGGAAACGACTGCATACCCCACTAGGTTCTGTCCTGTAGGACCCCTCCTGCACGAGCCTTCCACATAGCATGTCACCTTGGCATCATCCAAGGGAACATCCGTAAGGTCTTGTCTTGGTAATGTCTTTTGTTCAATCTTCTGCAGGCAGCAGTGTGGTTTGCCATCTGCAGGGATTGGAAGCAAAGTTGACAGATTCAAAGTTGGACATCGTTCAATTGTCATATCAGGTTGGCTCAACAGTATGGTCATACAGGAAAGATGCCTAGCTGGAGAAAGATATGCTACTTTTTCTTGCAGTAAAATAATTGTGACTGCATGAGGCACTCTCAATGTGAGAGGGTGGAATAACATTACTGAGGCTGAAGCCTGCACTGCCATTGCAGCTGCAACTACTGCTTGTACACAGTGGGGCAGGGATCGCGCCACTGGGTCTAACTGTGATGAATAGTAAGCTATGGGGCGTTGTTTGTCCCCATGTTGCTGTGTCAATACTGATGTCATATAACCTTGCTTACAATCTTCAGTTTGAATACACTGCTTGTTATGGTTTGGTAATCCTAAAACTAAGGATGATGCTATCAATTGTTTCAGCTTACAGAAAGCTGCTTCATGTGTCCATTGTAATAAATCTTGTGCTGCCATCGGCTTCTTAAATATTAAGTCGGCCAGTGGAGCAAATTCCAAAGCATAGTTCGGTATCCAACTCCGACAAAAATTAGTAGTTCCCAGGAAGGACATAATTTCCTTCTTGGTAGTCGGTCTAGGTGCTTGTAAAATCACTGTTTTTCTGTCTTCATCTAATATTCTACCTTCTTTGGATATTACATATCCCAAGTATTTAACTTGTTTTCTCCAAAGCTGTAACTTGTCTTTGTTTACTTTGTGACCTTGAGTAGCTAAAAATTGTAATAAAGCTATCGTGTCTTCTTTGCATTCTTGCTGGGTGGGGGCTGCCAGCAGAATGTCGTCTACATAAAGTAGAATCTGACTACCTTTCGGTGGGATAAATCCCACCAGGTTGCTAGCCATTTCCTGTGCAAATATTGTTGGACTTTCACAATATCCCTGTGGTAATCTGGTATACGTGTACCGCTTTCCCTGAAATGTAAATGCAAACCAATATTGGCTGTCAGGGTGTATCGGTATCGAGAAAAATGCATTACTAATGTCTACCACTGAAAAATATTTCTGTTCTGGCTTTAAAGCATTCAGTAAGGTGTGTGGATCTGGCACCGTTGGTGCCCTGGGTATAACTGCATTATTTACAGCTTGTAAGTCTTGGACCATATGCCACTCCCCGTTTGCTTTCCTAACAGGAAATAAGGGTGTATTACATGGGGAATCAGGGGATTCTATTAAGACTCCTTCCTTAAGTAAGGCTGCTATTATAGGTTTGATACCTATCTCTGCAGCCTTCCTTAAGGGATACTGTCTTTTCTGAGGTCTAAATGCTGACTTTGGCGTAATAGTAACTGGTCCTGCTGTTCGTATTAGTCCTACATCTGATTTTCCTGCTGACCAGAGAATATCTGGTATGTCTCGCAAGGCTTTTTCCTCTTCTTCCAATGAGAGTAATACTCAGCTATTCTCACTAGCCTGTGAGTGTACAGCTGGGTGTGTCTGTGTGATCCAATTCAATTTTTGTTTCTGTACTCCCTGTTCAGAGAGCTCTAATTCTGTCTGTTTTTCCCACCTTGTGACTTTTTCACCTAAGTCTGCCCATTTTAAAGTTTTGTTCTTAGTCAAACTAACATGGGGCAGTTGATTAGATTTGTAAAGTGTTAAAAATTCCTGGGGCAATGAACAGCTTGCTACACTGTTCCCTTCTGTATCCCAGTACAAGTTTCGCAATACTAGCCTGTTTGCATGGTTCTGAAACAATTCTTGTTCATAATCTTTATCAGGTCCTGGTCTATTACAGTAATATAGAGTACAATGCAACAAATGCTGTTTGTCAATGTTGAGGGAGGGGAATTTGCTGATGGCTACGTTCATCAATTCTTCGGTTACTGCCCCCGGACCAGTCGTAACCAAGTCCTGGCTGTACCAATAATACATTTCACCCTCCGGTCGCACTACAAAAGTGTCCATTTGTCGCTTTGCTTCCATACCCTGCATGGTTGGAACTATGGCTATGCCAAATATCTGCATCAAATCTCTACCCAAAAGATTCACTGGGCATTTTGCAGAAACTACAATTTTACTTTTCTGAGTCATCCCTGAAACGGGGTCCATTATTGTTATGTCACGGGAGAGTGCCTCCCAATACAGCTGTCCATTAGCTGCTTTCACTAGTATATAATCTGGTGATTCTGTATCTACCGGTAGTTTGGAAGGGTGTATCAGGGTGCGTGAAGCCCCTGAGTCACACAAAAATTTAACTTCCCTCCCCTCCACCAGAAGCGTCACTTCTGGTTTCATGTCTGCTAAGTAAAGCTCTAAGCTCAAAAGAGCTAGGTCTAAAATTTCATTTTCTTCTATCTCTGCGTATTCATATACATCCTCTACCCCTTGTGTCACATCCTCTTCTCCTGCTATCACATTTACACTTACCTTTCCCTGCTCACTCTCTTCTAATGATTCCTGACTATCATATAGTCATTCCTCATCCTCCCTATTTTCTGTAGTCGCCTTCTTGTTTAGCCTGCAATCCCTCGCTAAATATCCTTTTTTCCCGCACTTAACACTCACCCTTTTTCTTTCTTTCCTCGAAATCTTCTGATCATTTGTCAGATTGTTTATTTCCCTGGGTATTTTTCTTACCCTTTTTCCCAGTTTGTACTACAAATACTTCTGATCCATCTTCTGCTGAAAATACTTGAGTTTTCCTTTTCTTTTTACTATTAAAATGTCTTTCTGCATGTCTAGCATATTCAAGTAATGGCTGTAATCTACTCGTTCGATGATTTACCATATTCTTCGTAATAAAGCTACTAATGGGAGTTATACTACCCTTCAAGAATGCGTTCTTTAACTGTTGTTCATATGAGGAATCATGTGTCTGGTTTTCTGGTATCTGCATTCTGCAGTGATTATTAAAACACTCTAACAGTCTAGCAAAATATCTATCAACTGTTTCCCCTTCCTGTTGTATGCATTGATTAATGCAAGTCCAATCAGCCCTAGGCTTCCACTTTTCAAAGATTCAGTCTGTCAGACCTTTCACTCTGCCATCCAATTCTGCATTAGTATGTGGGAGTGGTCTAAGTTGTGCATCACGAGGATTCCAGTCGCCACTGATCATGTGCCAATCTGGACCCACAATTTGTCTAACTACTTTTTCTACTTCCTCTCCATTTAAATGGTAACTTAATCTCATGCCCTGTAAGTCTTCTAAAAATTTTCTAAAGTTCACTTTTTGGTGGGGAATACCTTCCGTGGCTTTCCAGACATCTTCTGGTGTCCACGGTCTATAAACTAAAAGTGTCGGATCTTGTCCTGCCTGAAGATTCGGTACTTCTATGAGTGGACATATCTCTTCTTCACTCATAGCTTGTGATGCTCTATTTAATTAATTTAATTCAATTTCCCTCCTCAGGTCACGTGTTCTAGACCTGGTCTCGATAGGATCCCTAACAAACGGTTGTGCTTTTGCAGGGACTGCTGGGTATAGCGGAGGTGGATCGGCTCGTCCACTCGCTTCATATTCTGGTAACGGAAGTGGAGGGGGCGAAAGAGGGGCCGTTGCTATTACTAACTTATTGTCTTCTTTGTCTAAGAACATTGTCTTTGAATTTTTAATTCTTTGCTCCCTACGATTTGCTTCCTGAAGCCACCTATGCGCCTGAGGGACTCCTAATTGTCTCTGCTTTTTTAATTGACCTTTCGCATCAATTTTTAACTGTTTTACAAGTTTCATAAGTGCAAGTTTATCTAAATTACCCATGAATTTATACGTATTGACCCATTTTGGGTAATATTTAACATTATCGGCATGCTGTAATTGCATATACTTTGCGTCTTCAGTTAGGGGAATGTCCCGGGAATTTTTTGTGCACTGATTTCCCATTGGTGTCTTAGCTAAGCTGTAAATTGTTACGTAACCCTTTCTGTCACATGGTACCACAAATCTATACCTTTTCACAGTTTATCTAGAATAACTGTCTACCTATTCTGTTTCCCTGATCTATGACAAAGAACAGTAACCCCTTTTTCTGTCTCTAATCTGCATACGCAAATTTACCTGACAAAAAACAGTTCTGTACCTAGTCCCTGATCTTAAAACAGAAATAAGGTAATTCCTCCTTACCTGACCCTCCGTGAGTTGATCCACCGGATTGTTGACTCGTCCTCCAATCCCAGATCAGAAACAGTGGCTGGCCTCTTTCGAACGACAATTCAGTCAGAGGTGTTTCAAAACAGAAGAGCCGATTTGGCCTCTTCTCCGTACGGATGCATGCCACCGGTCCCAATTCTGACCTAGGTCCAGAGCGAGAGATAAGTTTTCTGGTCCGAAGGACCAATCTGTCAAAGGAAAAATATACTTTAAAAATTATCAAAACACGGTAGGTTCAGGTTAAGGCACTTTAATCTTGCAGCAAGGAGACAAAAACGTGCTAATACAGAGTTTGTCTAACCAGAAACAGGAAATACATTAATTTTTATAGGTTATCAAATTAATCCTGTCCTACCATGCTGACGTAACAGATTACCACCTTTTCATCATCATCTGCTGACTATCTTTCCCATGAATTTCTGCTGATTTAAACAATTTTTATGTGAAACTTCCTGAGGAAAACAACATGGCCTTGGTTACTTTCAGTTAGATACTTGTTATGTTACATTCAAGATACTACAGCTAAATCAAGCACAATGCTAGCAGCTCATTTCTCTAATAATCCTTTGTCTACCTTATCTCTAAACTACTGCAGCTGCAGAGGTTCCCATCCTCTGAACAAGGCTGTTTGTCTAGAATCATTACATTTATTATATGGTATATTGTTCATTCATATGCTTCTGACCTAGCAGATAAATACCTGCTTCTCAATTACATTTCCACAAGGCATAAACAAGAATATTGCTGTGCTAGCCGTTACTAGGTCAGAGGGCAATTTGCAAGTTTCAGTAAGCATGCTTCAGTTTTAGAAAAGCATCTTTTCAGTCTCATATGAAACTCAATTTGTATAAATCTCAGTGCATGAAAAATAGAATGAAAAGCATATTAAAAACACTTGATTATTAATTTGGCATTAAGCATACACACATTAATACATATTTTTCTAACAGGGAGTAGGTCCTTTTCCCCATGACATTCACTGCCATACCTTCAAGTTTAACAAAAGTAGGGAATTCTTGGTTTACGAGCTGTAGGCCATTATCTTATCTAGCAAAAATATGTGTCTATACCACACTGGCAGCTTTTGGAACTAACTATATGAATTCCTTGGATTTAACTGATTGATTAATCATGTTTGTTTGCTGGAATGTTATTATCACAAAAAAATATATTAATGACATTTGTCTGACAGAAGTTCCATTACTACATTTATGTTAAATCAATTTTAGATACATTTGGAATCAGAACATAAGCCAATAAAGAGCATTTTCGGAAAGTCATTTTAGAAAACATCAGCAAGACTTCAAATAATGTTATTCACTCTGTGTAAGCATGACTTATAAGTTTAGTATAAACTAAATAATTCACACACTTAGCAGAGCTTACATGAAAAACTGTAAATAAGGCTTTGTAGAGAAAGAAGTAATATAGATTATTTCACAACATCCTGTATCATAAGACAAGTCTGAAGAGCTAACAATTCAAACAACAGGAGACTAACCAATGGAATAGTGATACGGCAATGAATGGTTGGCCAGATAATACTAAATCAGTTCATGCAGACATTACAGGGTATCTACCTTACTATGATGAGTTTTCATGTGTAGAAAGTTTAATGATCATATCCCGGCTATGCAAATTTGTGATCTTATGAGAATAACTAAGGAAAGGGCAAAGGATATATTTTATAGATCCTAAGGTGTTAGATCAAAAATAGGAATCTGTGTTACGTTCTGAAATTGGAATTGATGAAAACAGAAATGCCGTAACACAAAATACAAAAAATTTTCATGGATGACAGTTAAAGATGATTTGCTCCATTAAAAATGCCCGTTACTGTAGCTGTATCTATTTGACTATTTTTTTAAATACCCAGAAGTAACATAATTGCATGAAACTACAAGCCATTGCATCAGTGTGATAAAGAAATATATTTTTGCTACATATGATGCCAGATTAAGTATTATCAGATAATGGCCTGCAGCTCATAAGCCAGGAATTCCTTATTTTTGCTAAGCAGTGTGTGCTTTAAATATACTACCTCGTGTCCCATGTATCTGCAGAGCAAGGAACAAGAAAACTGCATAGTTTAAAGCAATAAAGACTCTCATGAGAACTTACAGAAATTTTTAATATTTATATTGCTGCCTTTCAGTTTTGTAGAAACTTACCTCTTCAGTCAGCGAGATGTTCATTGGCACAACTGTTAATGAGTAGATGTCTCAAAGTCAAGCTACTAACTCCATATTCACTGCTGTTGTAAAAAATATTGAAGAAATTCAATAGATCCGTTGAAAGAAGGACAAAATAGACAAAAGTTTTTCTATGACAGATTAATGAAAGAAGAGGGTTAACTGATGATGCATGTGTACAAACTCCAGAATTTGGATTTAATATGCAAAATTGTAATGTAACTGTATTACTGATATGCAAAACAAAAACAATTAAAACCACACTACATGCAAGGTTCATGCTGGCTATGCAGATCTATAAGAGGCATATGAGCATTTAATTAAGTGGCAGAATGTTCAGCAATGTTCTCCTTCACAACTGCTGTCTTAAAGTCAGATAAAGCATTACCACCTTCTCAATGTGAGAATGATTGCACAAATTTTGCATTCATACTTATTTCATCTATCATTAAAGTAATTCTGATGTACCAGATGTGCACCAATGTGTATATAGTAATTATTCTGATGTTATGTTTTAAATGAGAGTTAGTAGTTGATGAGTCTGTGTGATGTATGATTTCTATAAGAGAGCTTAATTCAATAAATTTGAATGCACGTCTTATCCATTCCTCATTCGGTCATCTTAACTATTTGTGTATGAGACTAAATGTGCTCACGGCAATCCCCAGCATTGACCACTGATTTTTCCTCTTAATTCTTTTCATGAAAGACCCTCCCATCAAAGTTTACTATCTTATTGCCCCAAGTCCTGTCATGCCTCCTCTGATTCTACATGTGCTCTCCATGCCTTCCTTTTAATCATCCATCCCATCCTCTACTCAACCCTCCTTTCAGCTTCTTCTTCCATTTTTTTCAAATGTATTAATTTCATCCACTCATCCCTCCTTCACTTCATCATCTGTATCATTTTCACCATAAATATCTCCTAAATCTAACATTTACAGCCAGCATTCTCCATCTTTATAATAAAGTTGTATTTTCACTTTTCCAGTCTTGACTACCCCATCTCCCTCAAAAATATATACTGCATATGTATAAATATATATATATATATATATATATATATATATATATATATATATATATATATATGTATATATACATATATATATATATATATATATATATATATATATATATATATATCTATATCTATATATATATATATATATATATATATGTGTGTGTGTGTGTGTGTGTGTGTATGTATGTATATATATATATATATATATATATATATATATATATGTGTGTGTGTGTGTGTGTGTGTGTGTGTGTGTGTGTGTGTGTATGTATGTATACATATATATATATATATATATATATATATATATATATATATATATATATATATATATATGGGAACACTTTATAAGCTCAAATTACTGAAATCTCGAATTTCAGTATCTCGAGTTCAAACAGTGGAAGGATTGGAAGATCGCAACCCCAGAAGCATGAAATTCAAAATCTCGAATGTGGGAGATTTTGAATTAATCGTCCTGGTGTTGTGCTGTGTTCATGGATTCAGGTAAGTGTTTATGTTTAAGGTTGTTGGGTAGGGGTTGTAGTGTGTGTTGGTGTGTGTTGTTACTGTGATGTGTGTGTGCGAGAGGAATGTAGTTTGTGTTGTGGTGTTTTGTGTTTGTGTGTATGTAGTGCGACCTTAGAGTTAGAATATTTAAGTGGGGGGGGGGGCGCCGCACCCCTCATGGGGAGTGCAGGGGGCCTTGCCCCCTGCATATCATAAGGGTAGGTGTGCGTGCTTATTTAGTTGTGTGCGTGTGTGTTGTAATGGTGTTTGAAAGTGTTAGGAGTTTGAATTTCATGATTTTGCAGTTTCGGGATTTAGGGCTTTGTGATTATGTAGTTTGGGTATTTATATTTTCTACTTTATGGGCTCAAGAATCTGTAATTTGAGATTTCAGAATTTCGAGCTTATAAAGTGAATATATACATATATATATATATATATATATATATATATATATATATATAGATATAGATATATATATATGTATATATATATATATATATATATATATATATATATATATATATATATATATATTTATATGAATTTTTACTATGCCTACCCTTCACATCATAATGTAACTCCTACCAACCCATTTATCCAACTGTCCTTTTGACTTTCCAGTCCATTTCTCTCTATTTTTTTCATCCTGTCTTCCCAGGTAAATGGAAGACATGATTCCCCAGGTACCTACTCAACTATCTTTACTGACAGCTCACAGTTCCTTACTCCTCCTCCCCCGTTTAGTACCATCACTGACCTTAGCTCATGAAATCTCAGCCCAGCATTCCTCCTGAACCACTTAAACTTACTCTAAACTAAAAGCAAGACCTTTCTCTTATCTTTCAATCATCATCATCAAACAAACTGAAAAAAAGAACTTTCTTTCTCACCTAACACTCCTTGCTATCAATTTCATCACTAAAATATAAATCAGATAATAATCTGCAGGCCAGTTTTGTGCCACCCATAAAGCTTTCCTCTCTTTGCCTTACCATATTAACCACCACTTTCATCCTTGGACTGATGTATAATGATGTGATCTTATTAACCACCTACTCAACAGAATTACATTCTCTTAAAAATCAAACAAAACCTGCCCAGATTCATTGTGACTCAGAGCTGTCCATAAAGTTTAATATAAGCTTTCAGTAAGAACTCCAAGCAGGCAAAGGACACATACAGCATAAAACCAATTTATTTAGTAAAATAAACATGTAAGTGCTTTCACGTAGTACTCCTATGTTTCATCAGACATACTACGCGAAAGCACTTACATATTTTTTACTAAATAAATTGATTGATTTTATGCCGTGTGTGTACTTTGCCTGCTTGGATTTCTTGCATTATATTTTTGGAGCCTGGTCTGGACTTTATCTGGTGCAGTGGTTTTGTTTTTGCCCATAAGCTTTCAGTAGTTTACCGATTATGTACCTTTCACTTTTGTTTAGCCTTATAATCATCAAAACCACTGCATAAATGTTTGGATCTGCATTTGCAAAGCTTTTAGCCAGTAATTCATTTGGTCCTTAATCCTTTCTCTCTGTTTCATGAGGACTGTTATAATGGCTTTCGGACTGAATTCAACAAAACATTTTCCTCTGCAGCATCTTTAATTAGCTTTTACAGCACATCCCACACTTGCCACTTGCCCCTTTATTAGTTTATAAAGATTTATGTAATAACTACCCTATCATTCAGTACTCCCTTTCAGTCTTTCTGTAGCCTCTATCACCTGCTCAATCATTGCTTGCCTTTCTTATATCCCTCTTTGTCCATGTCCTGCCAAAAGTTACACTACTAGCAGCCTTGCTAGTCCTTCCTACATACCACCTTCATCTGTCATGTATGGATGCCTAAACTAGCTACATCTTCTACCTCCTCTCCTAATGAACTACCTCCCCCCTTTTTGCTTCCCAGTAATACTTCCACTGTGACATGCTCCTTCTGGTCACTGAACTGTTAACCAAACATTTCTGCCCAGCCTCCCATCCAAGTTCTTCTTGCATTCACCATAAGTCCTGACATTTTTCTATTCCACTTTCATTTTGCCATATGCTGCTTCCCGGACCTTTCATTACAATTCCTTTATTTCCATCTAAACCATGTCCCCTGCTTTTCTCACCCACTCACCCCGCTTTATTTTAATGCCTTCTTTTTTAATTCTTCCTCTCAACATGGTTTTTCACTCCTTTTTATACATTGTTTTCCATAAATCTTCCTGCTCATGGCACTTTTATCCCATGTCATGGTGAATCGACTCCTTCTGTTTTTCCTCCCATTTTACTTGACTTAGTTATGCCACACCATTTTTACATCTCTACATATGCACCTGCTGTACTAAATTCTAACTCCTGTGTTTTCACATGTCCATGGTTTAAAATGTACTTCTTGTCATAACTACTATTTGACCCATGCAACCATCTATTCTATTCAGATATTTTTATCTTTAGAAAACATATATTCTCACTTAGTTCTATACACTGTTTTGATTACATTGACCCACCAACTAAGGAAATGATGCATGTCTAGAACATATGCCTGAAAAAGCAGGGAAGATAGGCATACACATCCTATGGGATGCAGAGTGCAGACACAGGGGCATATGTGCATGAGTTGCTTTTCCTGCTGGAGACTGGAGAAACAACTGCATTGTGTCTCCCCTGGAGGTGGTATTGCTAACATGAACCTCTTATGAAACTAATGGGCATTTCAGTGCTGACCCCCATTGCACACCTCACACATGGGCTTTATATATTTATATAAATAGGGGCAAAATAAGGAGGTATGCATGCATCTGATGAAGTCTTGATTTAGATGAAAATACAGTTTGATTAGTAGTGTTTATGTGTGTATGTTTGCTGGTTTGCCACTTTTAATTGTGGATTAATAAAAGACTTTCAGCTCAAGAGATTATTAGTGGTCTTCTGAGGTGCTCTTTTTGCATATTTTGATGATTTCTTAACTGCTGTAGACACTTGATGATCATAGGCTAGATTACTGTCTATATGTGTCCTCAAGTCCCTGACTGCTGGGTCGGCCATTAGGGTTGTGTTGTCAATGTGATAGATACCAGGAGTAGATTACTTCCTGAAAGATATTATTATGCATTTCTTGGCATTTAGGTTTAGTCCATGGCAGTTGTTTGTCTGTGTCAGCCCTTCCTGGAGAACATTTGTGTCAGTGGATGATTCAATGACAGCTCCTAATTTGCAATCATCTGCAGATTTAGTCAGCCAGAGGCCGCTGACATTAGCCTTGACTTTACAGAAGTAAATGCCAAAAATGAGTGGTCACAGGACCAATGCTTGAGGGACTCTGCTTGTGACTGGCCTCCTTGTAGAGGTAGACTCCCCAATTCTAGCTTCCTACATCCTGTCTCTGAACCAGCTGGCTATCCACTGGTGACATCAGGGTAGGTACCTAACCTCTTGAGTTGTCGACAATCTCTGAGTGGGGTATTGTGTCAAATGCCTTGGCCAGGTTAAGGTAGGCAGTGTGAACCATTTTGCCCTCATCCATTGCTTTGGTTACCTTCTCAAAGAAGTCCACCAGGTTGAGTAGGCATAACCTGTCCTTGATGAAACCAAATTGGGTTGTGTCCAGTGTCTGGAAGTTTCCTATGTTATTAGTGATCATTTCCACGATAAGTATTTCCATGGCTTTGCATATGAGACTAGTGAGGCTTATGGGTTTGTAGTTTCCAGCATCTGTGGATAGCTTACCTTTGTGCAGAGGGATGACTGTTGCTATTCTCCATTCATGAGGAACAATGTCTGTTTGGAGATTACAGTTAAATAGCTATTCCAGATGGCCTGATAGGACATATCTTATGGTATTTAGAAGGCATCCTAGGATATTGTCTGGGCCCATTGAATCAGTGTTCTTGTCCTTAGAGATAGCACTAAGAACCTGATCCCTACTGATAGTAGGGGGAGTTATATTTGATGGTATCTCATGTGGGAAGGTTGAGGGGGAGAGAGAGGGGTAAAATTGGAGATGAATTTGTTGGCCAATAGGTTTGCTATATCTTCTCTTTCAATATAGGTGGCTCAATTAACAATGAGCTCTGAACACAATTCTGTATAGCCTTTGAGGTTGCAGATATAACTAGAGAATGCCTTGTGGTTGGCCTTGGCCTAGAAGGCCAAATATATTTCAAATTTGGCTTTGGTAGACTTTATTTGTCCTCTGAATTATTTAGTTTGATGAGAGTGCCTTTATCCTGCTGGATGCTGCACATCCTAATTTTTGCCACAACTTTCTTTTTTCTATTATACAGCCTGTTGATGTGGCTTGTGAACAGCTTTGCATACTCAGTAGTGTTCTTAGGGTTTATGGAGGCTAGACATTTTGCCAAGTTATCACTTAATAGTAGGAAGTTAGCCTTAGCGTAGATCCTAAACATTCCAGGGTTAGCTGGGGTTCCAGGTTTTATTTTTACTTCAAAGGTGACCACTTTGCAGTCTCACCTTACTAGAGAAGACATTACACTAGGGGGTGTTCATCAGTCTCTCATATTAGTGAGGCTCAGATCCACCTCTGGTAGGTGTATTGAGAATCTGGTCCAAGGAGTTTGTGTTTACCAAATCCAGAAATATCTGTTCCTGTACATTTGGTGTCGTATATGATTTCCAGTTAATAGTGAGGTAATCAAAGTTGCCTTTGAATATGGTATTGCATTGGATGGTGAGTGTTTCCAATAAGTTTAGATACGTGGTATGAGTTTCCTAGGTCATAGAGGGGGAATTATAGCTTCCAAGGAAGTGGCATTGGATTTTTCCAATGGTGATCTGAACTCGGAGAAGTTCAAGTGAATTTTCCTGTTTGACCAACCTTGAGGTATATTTATGTTTGTTGTAAATCGAGACACCTCCACCTTTAGTCCTTGCCTGTGTAGTAGCTTGTCTGAATGTCTGGAAGGCATTATAATGTTGCACTGTTGGTGTTCTATCTGTGGCTTTCAACCATGTCTTAGTGACTGCAGAGATGCCAGCATTCTCTAGGGTGAAGAGAGCTTCTAGGAAGTGAAGCTATTTGTTTAGACTCTTGCACTGAACAGTAACACCTTTACATATTCTTGGTTCTGATTTGCTATGTCGGAAATACTCTCAGTTTGGCATTGCATAAAAAAGGCTCTATGGGAGAGGACAATGTTTTAGGTAACATTCAAAAGCCTATCAAGGAGAGGTGCAGGCCATCCCTGGCAAAGCAGCATGGTGAGTTGACCATCTCCTTCCATGCCGACAAATATTACACCCCTTAGAATGACACCAGAAACTAAGCCACTTATTAAAGTCAGTCTACTTCTGCTCATATTGTTACATCATCTTTGGAGAAGGTAAAATGCTGCTCAGTGCTAGGCTCATACCAGCCTGAGGCACATATTCTGAGAGCTTCATGATGTCCCTCTTCATATAGTCTAGAGAGGTACATCTCAGGTCCTTTACAGCCACATGGACTATGACTAAGTCATATTGGTACTTGTGGTCAAATGACCTAAATGAGTGCATAATGTGGTGGATCCTGGCCCCTAATAAACAACTGACCGTGACTTTCTTCTTACTCAGCCTGGTGAGAGGAACATCAGTGTGTCTCACAATGGAGTCTCTGATGAGCAGAATGTTGGTCTGTGTGGTGGCTTACCTAATGGGCTTAAAAGTAGAGGCTCCATTAGATGTGATTGTTTTGTGTTGCAGTGGGGGTTGTTTTGAAAGAGTGCACTCTAGCCTGCTGAGGGTGTTTATGTGTGCTTCATCTTGGAGGTCTTTGGGGTTTAGGAAGGTTACATTTAAGTGTTTCAGCATATGTGGGTCTTTGTGTCTGTTTGAATTGTGTGTGATAGGTACAGTATGTGTACTACTAACAACCTTATTGACATTAGGAGTGTTTTTATCTGAGAACTTTGCCTCCAATGTCATTGTGTAAGTACATCTCTCACATACCATATTAGTTTGTTTGAGAATTAACTGGTTGCAGTAAACTTGAGGCAATTTCTACATTGCCTCAAGATGCCATGTCCATCAAGCTGGTAGTAGAGATAGTGGGAAAGTTCATATCCATAGCAACAGACTTTTTTATTGATTAGACAGTTGGAGTGAAGATATAAAGTAATGTCAGGAGTATCTAGTTTGCAACTCTGGGGACAGTGCTTGTCACTGCAAACTAGTTCTCATATGCAACTAGGTATTGGTGAAATTTCAATTGTTCTTTTACAGGAAAAATATCAACTTGAGGTGTCTCCATCTATACAGGGCATTGCCAAACACTTGAGGGGAATCTAATAAATATACCCTGATGATTTATGGATGAAATATTCAGGCAGATATTCTGAAGTTAGAAGCAATTCAAGCAGTACTTACTGAAAAGAAAGAATTAGCTTGACAAAAATGATGAAAAGAGGGGAGTCACACGAATGGCTACTGCCTGGCTAGTACTAATGCTGGTCTCACCACAGCTTCGTACTGCTGGATTGCAATCCTCCTTTGCTTCTTCTCTCACCAGCAGCAAAACAGTAGCACCATTCTCAAGATGAGAAGCAGGCCACGGGCTGTTTGGTGATCCACAGTCTTGTCCTGGATGATGCAGTGGTCTGTAGGCTTGCTGTCGCCTTTTTCTGGTAGATGTCTTGAATAGCAACCAGACCAGTCAGGAAGGTCAAACAGAGACACTCACTGCCCCTCCAGAGGCAGCCAGGAATCCTCTGCTACTTCTCTCACCAGGAGCCAAATATAAGCACACATTCCAAGCTGGCACTATTGAAGCAGTTATTAGGCTTTCAAGTGATCAATTGTCTCCAGGAAGTAATGTCCTTACGCTCATTCTCTCACCAGGAGAAAACAAAAGCACTAATCCCAAGATGATTACTGAGAAGCAAAATGTGTGCTCTTCAGTAACTGGTGGTCTTGGAGTCAATGTTGCAGATTTTAAAGGTAGTGTAGTAAAAACGGGTTAATATCCTAAGAGTTGCAGTGTGACTAAGCAGTTAGATATGAATGTGGGAATGACTTAAGCTTTAGCTATCTACAGTAAGTAGAGAGCCAGTCATTTTAAAAGAGCAAGATAGATTGGAAGGGGTGGGCACTTTGTATTCTTGTTCTGTGGAATACAGTGGGAAGACCAAATAAATTCAAATAGTTGAAGTGGAATGATTTCACAAAATGAAAAATTTGTGCTTACACGCAATAGCCAGTGAAAGAGAAGAGGGAAGGGGATACGCTGTCAAATTAACATTAGGGGAAGTCAACTAGAGAGACAGTTTAGTTTAAAAACACAACAGCACCAGGGTGGGGAAAAGTTAATTTCTGTGTAACTCAAAAGAGACGCAATTGTGGTTTCTTTCTTAGTTTAAATATGCAATTAAAAACAGAATATAAGCAAAACATAGTGCAAAGAAAACGAATCACAATATACAAAATACAAGAAGAACATGAAGAAATGCAAAATAGAAGAAACCAAAAACAAACTATCCTTTCCCTAACAGAGAGTTGTGGTGGAGTCTGGCTGAGCTTTTCCAATCAGAAACTTTAACCACATTCCTGCTGATGACTCTGAAGATCTTATCATTATCACATTTGCTCTCATGCTTTCTGTTTTGCAATTTTCCTCTTCTTTTGCCTGCACTCCAGTTAACTATTCCAAAGATTCCATTCTGCACATTAAATTTAACGTACACTTGTACAATTGAATGGCATTTTAACTACCAGTTCAAATCTTGTTACATGCTTCATAGTGGTCTGTACTAAGAGGATTTTGTCTAATGCAGCAGTAACAATGCCTGTAAGCAAAGACTGCATGAGCAGAGTTAGTGTATTAAGATGTTCAAGGTATGGCTGTAGCCTCATGTAAAAACTAAGTCAGCTTGTCTGTAATAGGTAATATACTTATGGCATTATAATAGGTTTGTTTACGTCTGTTCATCTTGTATGCAAGCTAGGAATTTCTCGAGTCAGGTGGAAGTCTTCCAGTCGTTAACAATGGCTTTAAAATGTTATGAGATGATTTAATTATGTGGCACCTTAATTGTCTAAGGACTTTGCTATATCTGTTGTCAAGCTCTATGCTACATTATTCATAAGATGACAAAAAAAATAACTGTATAATTTGTATAACTGGAAAGTAAAATGTCAAGTTTTAAGTCATTCCTAAAACTTGTATACCTACCAACCTCCGAGAATTACATATCATATCCCTGTAATTTGAAGAATCATGGCAGCTGATATAAATTAGGACCATTGGACCATTTTCAAATTTTTTAGCAATAGATAGTAGATTCCATGCTCACAGTGGAGATGACTATGTCTATGTGCTTACCTTAGTTATATAGTAACATATGTACACTAGGAGCGGATATCAATTTTCTTTCTTTAGTCCCGTGTCTTATTCCCTAATTCAATTTACTTGTGTGTCTCAATTCATTTGAGAGAAATTGGAATGTACTGTTCATCCATCTCTTTAAAGAGTACTTGTGGCTAGTAGGTTTATACAATTAGAAATAGATTTATAAGAAATCCCATTCCTTCATAAAACTTATACCATCCACAGTTTACAGAAGTCATGTTTGTCACAATGTCTCAACTGTTTTAATTGCATGAAATATTCAATACCAGTAAATTCTAAATACATTTATTAATCTGTTGCATTATACCTGTTTGAGTTTAAAATGTAAATCCAAACGTAAAACATGGTTATATACAGGGCTCACTGAAGCTAATAGTTCAGTTGCTATTGACAGAAATATTGACTGCTTTGGATGTTTTGCAAAAGAATGACTGTCAACTATGCCACCAGTTTCTAGAAAAGTTAAACCATGTGTGGTACAGGGCACGGACAAATCAGACATTGTAAAGAGTCTGGAAATGGCTTGTCTCCAAAGTGAGAAGAGTCATTCAGATGTGAGTAAACTAATTTTCTGACGGTTTTCCACTCAAGTTTATTTGTGGGCTTGCTGCTGTATCTGGTTATATTTCATCTCCCAGCATTTGTCCACATACATACACACACACACACACACACACACACACACACACACACACACACACACACGCACGCACGCACGCACGCACGCACACACACACACACACACACACACACACACACACACACACACACACACACACACACAAGATTTGTAATTTGTTACATAGCCATGCATATCATTTTAACATATTCACTGAAGCCTATAATCTGACCTGGATGTGAACTGCAAAGAAGTTCATGGTTACAAACTAAACCTTGTCATGTTTTGATATAGCTATAGCAGAGAAAAATAATGAGCACTCTAGAAAAGGAAAAGTATTGTCAAAGCAAATTACACAAAGATCAAATGGAACTTTATAGTTTGGGTTCAGACGTTTACTAAAGACAATACTCTCCATATTTCACTTTAGCCTTGTTGTTCCAAATTAATTTGTTAGAGGAGAACTGATCTAGGCTTACAGGGACAATATTTGACTGTGCCATGGCACAGGCTCACATTCAAGTTCTAGTGATCAGCTTTTCTTGTAACAGCTTAGTTTGGTCAAAAAAGAGTAAGGTTAACAGGAGAAGTCTACTGACAGGGGTTAGGCCTCAGCTCACAAACATCTGTGCACCATGCCACAGCTCTTTATAGGTTCATAGGTAGGTACTAGGCTATTGGCCCATGGCCCTAAGTAAGCCTATCTAACAAGGTTCCCTGGCTTATGCCACCCAAGAAAGTTATTTTCCTGTGCCCTTGTCGAGCAGAGCCACAAAAGTGATCCCCGGGGTGTATTTCCTATTTCCCATCCACTCAGCAAGATTTTTTTTGAAGAGTGCTAATGAGGAACTTTTCTTGACATAGATGGGTAGCTTGTTCCAGAGTATGTGAAGTATCTGGGGCAGGAATCTATCCCTCCAGCATGTCCTGTTTATTGTGGTAACAAGGTTTAGGTCCCTAGAGCATATAGCTCGGAGGGATTGGGATTTCTTTAGGTGTAGCATGTCCAACAGCTCTGGGTTTAACATAGCTTTATATGTTAGGCAGAGATCACCTCAGAGTAGGGGATATGCTACCGAGTAAAGCTGGAGTTTTTTGAGATGGTCAGTGTAGAGCATCTGTTTGAGGCCAGTAATCCTCTTTGTGAGGTACTTCTGTGGCCTTTCCAGCTGCTGCAGATGTCTTGTGAGGTACATTCCAAAAGGGGCATTGTACTCTATAATGGGTCTAATGAGTGTCGAGTAGAAGCGAACAATGACTTCTTTTTTCCTGGATGAGAACCCTTTTGTGATGAAGTGTGTCACGTAGAAGGATTTCCTGACTACTGTGGTTATGTGATTATCAAAGGAGAGACTACTGTCCACCCGGGTCCCAAGGCCTCTTATCACACATTCGACGTTAAGTAGACTGCCACCTATGTGATAGTTCATGGGTACAGCGTTTTTACCAAAGGGGATGACAATGCAGTTTTTGTCATTGAGCTTGAGACCGTGGCTCTGACAAAAGGAATCTGTCTCAGTGAGGCCCTTCTGTAGGACGTCCACATAATTTGGGGACTCAACCATGGCTCCTAGTTTGCAGTCATCTGCAAACTTCATTAGCCAAATCACCTTTTGTATTAGCCTGTACCTCAGGGAAGCAGATACCAAACAGGAGAAGTCCCAGGACTGAACCCTGTGGTACTCCACTTGTCACTGGTTTGAAGTCAGATTTGGACTCTGCAACTTTTATAGTGTGGATTCTGTCAGTGAGCCAGTTGTGATGTAGGGATTTATACCTAGTTTAGTGAGTTTAGCTATAATTCAAGAATGGGGGATGGTATCGAAAGCATTGGCAAGATCAAGATAGGCTGTGTGAACCACCTTTCCCTCATCTATGGCTTTGATTAGTACAGTACTACAAATGGTGATAAAAAATGAAAATGAACATGTAATCTGTCCATTTTACTGCACTATGTTTGGGTAAATACTGAATCCAAAGCATACCTCCCAACCGTCCTGAATTACTCATTTTTTACAGAGTTTTGAGGTCTAAACTATGGGGTGCCATGATTCCCGAGTGGCACCCCTTAGTTTCCGATTTCCCTGCACTTTATTTAAAATTTTATTTTATTTCCCAGCTTTAGAACTGACATCATCACGCACGCGATGACGTCAGCTTCATGAAACAGTGAAACAGCCTGTTGGAATTGAGCTGAAAGAGTTAAACAAGTTCAACGTGCTCAGCTCTTTTCAAATCCTTAGCGGGAAACAGGAGGATGCAAGTTCAACGTGCATAAGAGAGTTGCGGCATTATGACAAGGAAGGGTGTGTGCTTGTGCCTACCGGACGGGAGGAATGGATGAAGCTGCATGCAGAGGTAGGAAGAGTACAAAATAATGCACAGCTGTTTTCATTCTGTGTGTGTGTGTGAGCTGCCGACCCGTTAAGACAAGGAAGGGTGTGTGCCTACGACCGGAGCTGTCTGCAGAGGTGTGGCCAGGAGTAACCCATTTTAAACTGCATAATACATTATTATGTAGAAGTGACATACTGTAGAGTTCGAAAATGTAAACCACTAGTGAAATTCTTTTGTTTTGCTTGGCTGTGACTGAAACTGACAGTTCATTTTTATACACCTCTCATTGTTAAAACTCCAATGCTATTATCCGTTAAAAATATATCTGCTCATTAGTTCATCACAGTGCCGCATGTCACAGTTTTAAACTAGTTCTGCTATCAGTTTCAGTCTGGAACTTGAATGTCTGTGGTCTATAAATGGCGATCATTAAGACTTTTTGAATTCTACTTGTTTCTGACTGCAAAATTACATGCATAGAACGGACTGAAAATGTACATTTCAAGAAAGCTGGGATATTCTGAGTGCTGTTTAAGGATGATCTTGCTCATTGCAATAAAATGAAGTGAAAAGTAAAGTTGAAATTAAGGAGAGGATACCTGCATTTAGATGTCTTTCTAGGGATGGTAATATGTGGGCAATTGCATAGGAGTCAATAAATGAAAGAAAAGAAAAAAACAGTTCAATCAAACTGCAACATTCTTAAATTAGTTGAGCAGCAATGATCCTTTAGTTTGATTGTAATGAAAAATGCAGGTATGTTCTATAATTTGCTGCTCTTTTCAGCTGCATTCCTAGTATAAAATCATTAAAGAATGTCCTCAGACACATGTCCTGACAGTATGTTATTTAAGTTATGGGGTATTGGGGCACAACTATTTGTCAAGTTGCACAAGGTCACCCATGAAAAAAGACACTTCAGATAGTCTACTGTTGAAATAGTTTATTTCCTTTTAACACATTCCTTCCTTCAGTAATTTGTTCAGAATATGAAACTAACAAAAGAGCAAACTGTTATTTATTATTTTATTTATTTATTCTATTTTATTTTACATTTGTTGACCAGGCTAGTCTAACTGGATATATGTCCATTTTCAGTAGAGGCCCGGGGAGATAAGCTCCAAGCTCTGTTATAATGTATAATCCCTTATTCTACCCCTCACACACTTATTTTAATAGTATATGGCCAAAGGCTGAAACCTATAGAGAATTGTATATTTTCATGCATGCCTGCACAATTGTTGACATTTTGCAAATGCCAGTTATAGTCTTTGTATAGCTACTATTTTTGAACACTTTCTCATATTCTGTTGAAACTTTATAAAGCATTATGAAGTGCTACAGTTAAAATTTTAAATTTCATAATCACTTATTCTT